>NC_074705.1:8062003-8067231 GCF_029448725.1 Salvelinus fontinalis
CACACACACAGACACACACACACAGACACACACAGACACACTCCTACCTTGATGTTGGGGTGCAGGTGCATTAGTGTTCTCTTGCTGTATTCACTGTTGATGCCTAGAGCTAGCTCCACCTCCTTATACAGCATCACAAAGATATGAACCCCCTGTTGCTGTTGGGAGAGAGAGAGAACGAGAGAGAGAGAGAGAGAGAGAGAGAGAGAGAGAGAGAGAGAGAGAGAGAGAGAGAGAGAGAGAGAGAGAGAGAGAGAGAGAGAACGAGAGAACGAGAGAGAGAGAGAGAGAGAACGAGAGAGAGAGAGAGAGACAGAGAGAGAGAGAGAGAGAGAGAGAGAGAGAGAGAGAGAGAGAGAGAGAGAGAGAGAGAGTGAGAGAGGGTGCATGGACCAATTCCAACATCCTATTATATTAGCTAACATGTGACATTGCAGTATCAGTGGTTATAAATGTTATCTGGAATAACAAGTGTAAACTCACTGCTTTGCGTTTGAGGATGCAGTCCAGTCTCCATTTGTTTCCCTCCACAACTGGCCTCTTCAGGAAGATCTCTGGACTCAACCTACACACACACACGCACACACACCAAAACCTATTAGTGAAATTTGGAAAGCTGTTCAACCAGTTTGATGAGCAAACTACTTTGCATTGTACAGTGTCTGTTTAGCTCCAGGGATGAATATTTAGCCAAATATTTGAAAGGAAGTCGACGTACATCACATATACTTAAGTTGACCTCATCCTACTCCCCCCTACTAGTGTAGTAAGAGGTGAGCCAGGTGAGTAACATAAGTCCTGTAAGGTTACAGATACTCCTTAGGACCCTCTGCCAACAGGCAGCAGTGGAAACAGTACTACATTGTCATACTTGAGTAGAAGTAAAGATACCTTAACAGAAAATGACTGAAGTAAAAGTGAAAGTCACCCAGTAAAATACTACTTGAGTAAAAGGATTTGGTTTTAAATATACTTAAGTATCAAAAGTAAATATAATTGCTAAAATATACTTAAGTATCAAAAGTTAAAGTAAAATAATAATTCATTTCAACTTCCTTTATTAAACAAACCAGACGGCACAATATTCATATTTTTTTTATTGGCGGATAGCCAGGGCACGCTCCAACACTCAGACATCATTTACAAAAGAAGCATTTGTGTTAAGTGAGTCCGCTAGATCAGAGGCAGTAGGGATGACCAGGGATTTTCTCTTGATAAGTGGGTGAATTGGACCATTTTTCTGTCCAAATGTAACGAGTACTTTGGGTGTCAGGGAAAATGTAGGGAGTAAAAAGCACATTATTTTCGTTAGGAATGTAGTGAAGTAAAAATAAAAGTTGCCAGAAATATAAATAGTAAAGTAAAGTACATATACACTAAAAAACAACTAGTATTTTTCCTTAAGTACTTTACAACACTGCCAACAGGTGTGCAGGTAGCATTACATTACACTACCACACATTTATACAATCTCACTCATCAGGAGTCGACTGTAAGAATACTGTACAGGGTTTTGATCTGGTAAACTACACCACGTATATAGACTGCATTTACAGTCTGCTTGGGGAATGACATGTAGCTGTGTTATGTTGAGGTGAGTATTCACACTCTAACTGCTGCCGGCAATGTCTATTTCCCTACACACACACACACACACACACACACACACACACACACACACACACACACACACACACACACACACACACACACACACACACACACACACACACACACACACACACACATATACACATATATACACACACACACACACACACATATATACACACACACATACATACACACACACATACACGTAAACACACATACACACACACACACACACACACGTAAACACACATACACGCACACATACGCGTAAACACACATACACACACACACACACACACACACGTAAACACATATACACGCACACATACACGTAAACACATATACACACACACATACACGTAAACACACATACACGTAAACACATATACACACACACACATACACGGAAACACATATACACACACACATACACGTAAACACACATACACACACACACACACACACACACACACACACACATAAACACACATACACGTAAACACATATACACACATACATGCACGTAAACACACATACACGTAAACACATATACACACACACATACACGTAAACACATATACACACACACATACACGTAAACACATATACACACACACATACACGTAAACACACATACACGTAAACACATATACACACACACATACACGTAAACACATATACACACACACATACACATAAACACACACACACACACACACACACACACACACACACACACACACACACACACACACACACACACACACACACATAAACACATATACACGCACACATACACGTAAACACATATACACACACACATACACATAAACACACATACACACACACACACACACACACACACACACACACACACACACACACACATAAACACATATACACACACACATACACGTACCACCAGTCAGTGATGAAGATCTCTTCTTTAGCTTCTTCCAGAGCATCGGCTACGTCCTCCATGTAGGTCTTCCCATTCACATACCTACACACACACACACACACACACACACACACACACACACACACACACACACACACACACACACACACACACACACACACACACACACACACACACACACACACACACACACACACACACACACACACACACACAGACAGATACACACTCAGTGGTCGACACCTTCGCCTAGTTCCTCATTGATCATAACAGAGTATTTTAGATGCAGATGCCAGTAGACAGTTCCAGTCAACCATACCCACATGATGTTGGCTAAAGAAACACATTCTCCACAGACAGACGGGCATAGAGAAAAGCTCACAGACACACACACTCAACATTGACTAAACTTACATCTAACTACTAAACTTAACATTGACTAAACTTACATCTAACTACTAAACTTAACATTGACTAAACTTACATCTAACTACTAAACTTTACCTGAGGAATTTTTTTGGGGGGGTCGATTGTTGTTTCCCATTTCCATAGTTACCATTTGGCAGGGATGTTCTGCTCCTCCTGGGCAAAGGAACCAAATCGATGGTCTCGTAGAAACGCCCTCCCGTGTTTACGGACAAAGTCTTCTATCGCCTGGCCCCACCACCGAGCATGTCTGTAGCTGTTCAACTTCAGTACAAGGCACCTACACGCACGAACACACACACGCACGCACGCACGCACGCACGCACGCACGCACACACACACACACACACACACACACACACACACACACACACACACACACACACACACACACACACACACACACACACACACACACAAACACAGTTAACTCCTTCATCTCCTGGCCCCACCACCGAGCATGTCTGTAGCTGTTCAACTTCAGTACAAGGCACCTACACACACACACACACACACACACACACACACACACACACACACACACACACACACACACACACACACACACACACACACACACACACACACACACACACACACACACACAGTTAACTCCTTCATCTCCTGGCCCCACCTCCTAGCATGTCTGTGCACACATACACACACCACACCTAGAGAGGCTGTCGATGCGTACTCCGTATTTGGTCTCTGTGTCTTTGGAGTCCATTTTGACGCTGAACTCCTTGTCCAACAGGAGAACAAAGGAAATGGCTCCTGAGTCTGGTTTCATGTAGAAGAGGAACGAATCCTTCACCACCAACCAGCTACACACACACACACACACACACACACACACACACACACACACACACACACACACACACACACAGGGAGAGATACATCAGCGTGCGTGCATTGTGTTTGTGCGTGCATTGTGTTTGTACGTGTGTGTACTAACCGTTTAGACCAGCGGTAGCAGGCTTCACTGTGACCACAGCAGTTCAAGCCTGGGATACGATGACCTCCAGAACGCTTGTGTATCATCCCCTCCCTGAAACACGTTTAAATGATGAATACACAAAACAAAACAAATCTATTTTCAGCTATTCCAATAACAACGGGCATGACGGCGCAGTCATAAAGACAGTGTCAATAAATCTGTTGTTCCTCACAGTCCTTTAGGTCCCAGGTCATGGATGAAGGACATCTGGCTGACGTCAATAAACTCCATCTGAGGAGAGAGAGGAACCGTATTAATGGGTATTCGATAAAGAGAGAAGTAGTAGTCGTTCCAGCTCCGGTCGCCTATAGTCTAGTCTAGTCTAGTTTAGTAGTACCATAGAGATTCATTTATGTTACTAGAGGGGCTATGTCATAAACCCTCAAAGTTCCGTAATGGGGCCAAATGGCAGGTTTTATACACATTGTCTGTATAAATAGCCTCTAAATATATGTAAACAGAACATACATGTCTCAGATTCTTGGAAAGCTGAGAGTGCCATTACATAATACAATATCAGAAGTCCTATCGTCAACTGATTTCAGACAGTGTATGGCTGTGGATTGGCTGTATTGTTTGAATGGAATGTTGACATATTGGCAGTTAATTTAAAAAAAATGTATCCTCTAAACTTGTCTGGCTAGCTAAATTTGTTATTTTACACAATATCTTATCACAGCACTAGAAAACCATGGCTAACCAACTCCCTGACCATCATAGCAAGGTTCATGTCCATTCTAGTATTGTAATTCCTAATTCTATGAGTAGTACTCACAGTGTGGTAGTATTTCCTGTACATGGCCATCCTTAGCAGCTTGTTCAGATAATCTTCCAGCTGTTTCTGTACAGGAAACATAATAAATGCAGTATTACTACAGTAGAGATATACTATACAGTACAATGTTTATATGAAGTATATACTGTATTCTTCTATAAAGTTAATACAACAAACACACTCAAACACACCTACCCTTCTGCTGTAGACCTGTTCGTCTTGTGCCAACTCATCTCCGCCACGCGGCAGCTCAGGAATATGTCTGGCTTCACTCTTCTTCATTGTCCTCCTCCTCGTTGTGTGGCTGAGAGAAAGAGAGAGAGAGAGAGAGAGAGAGAGAGAGAGAGAGAGAGAGAGAGAGAGAGAGAGTAGAGAGAGAGAGAAGAGAGAGAGACAGAGAGAGAGCGAGAGAGGGAGAGAGAGAGAGAGAGAGAAAGAGAGAGCGAGAGAGAGAGAGAGAGAGAGAGAAAGAGAGTTTTTTTTTAGTTTTT
>NC_074705.1:8067331-8312300 GCF_029448725.1 Salvelinus fontinalis
ATAGAACCAATTGCTCTATATGGCAGTGAAGTATGGGGTCCACTCTCTAACTAATAATGAATTTACTAAATGGGACAAACATCCAATCGAAATACTGCATGCAGAGTTTTGCAAGTGCAAAGAAAAACTCCAAATAACGCATGTAGAGCAGAATTGGGCCAATACCCCCTCCTCATTCGAATAGAAAAAAGAGCCATCAAATTTTACAACCATTTTACAACCAAAACATTCCATCACACAGCTCTACAATGTCAAGAAATGAAACAAGAGAAGAGTCCCCTCAACCAGCTGGTTCTGAGGCTCAGTTCACTAACCCAAACCAACCACATAGAGCCTCAGGACAGCATTCAGAAAATCTGACCCAACCAAATTTGGCCCAACCAAATCATCACAAAACAAAAATAAAAATATATCACCTATTGGAAAGACACCACAAAAAATCTATGTAAACTTCAATGCTATTTGGCTCTAAACAGACAGTACATGGTGGCAGACTATCTGACCACTGTGACTGATAGAAAACTGAGGAAAACACTGACTAGGAACAGACTCAGTGAGCACAGTCTGGCTATAGAGACCGGTCGTCACAGACAAACCTGGCTGCCCAGAGAGGACAGGCTGTGCTCACTCTGCTCCCGGGGAGAGGTAGAGACAGAGCTGCATTTCCTATTACACTGTGACAAATATTCAGACCTAAGAGAATATTTCTTTCCAAAAACTATAATTCAATACAAAGATTTGAAACTATAAAATATGAAGAAATAATCAAATATTTATTGGGTGAAAAGCCAAAATGTGCAATGTTTTGGCAGCTAAATATGTGTCCTCCTGCCACAACCTGAGGGACAGACAGACAGACAGACAGAGACAGAGATGTAAAGTATTGGTAAAGTAGTATGTGTTGCACCTCCGTCACTCTGAGGCCATCATTATCAACGTTCCACAGACACATTGAGATGTAGAAGTAGTACAGTACCAGGGCTAATGACTCTGAATGGGAGATAATGACTGTTTCACCCAGTGATGTAGCCCATCCACTTAATCTCGAGTCCGCAAGTAGTCTAGTTGTAGAACGGCCCGCCACGACAGAAAGAAAACAAATGTAGCGCTGGTATTATGAGTCATATCTTTTGAAAGGTAATGGCTACAATAGAGCCATTTTCTCAGAGGAAAAGAGGGAGACTTGGCTAGAAGTCGGCGACAGAACCTGGCTATGAAATGCAGTGGGGAAAGTGTGAGTGTTGAGCAAGACTACAAATTCCAAAACGTTTCTCTACTCAAGGGAGAGTTAAACATAGCTAGACTGTTGTTTTACTATTAAACTTAATGCTGCTTTTGTTTTTCATTTTGTAAAGCATCTTGTGTTTGTTAACCAGGCAAAGGGTGGCATCTAACTAGAAGTCTGGTGGTGACTGTTAGCTACGAGGAAGCAACAGAGTCGCCTGCGCAATGTGTATAATGGGAGGCGGAGCCGGAGCGGAGGCTGTCTGCCCACACATGAACAGAACCGGACTGGGCATCTGTTCTGCTAATATTAATTGTACGTATCGCTGAAAAGCTCTCAATCTGTCCAAAAACTCTTGTTCAGTCCAACAGATTTTAGTCACAGAGATAATTTAAGTCTCTTCTTTTTTGTTTAGTTACAGTGTCACGATCGTGTGGCGGATTGACGGACCAAAATGCAGCAGTTGGAAAATAAGCCATCTTCTTTATTAACACCACGAAGATGAACACGACACAAAAACACTTTAACAAAACGACCGTGAAGCTACAAACGTTGTGCACAAACATACAGGCTACAAACGTTCTACATAGACAATTACCCACAACCAATGAGAGCCTATGGCTACCCTAAATAAGGCTCCCAATCAGAGACAACCGAAATCAGCTGTCTCTAATTGGAAACTCATTCAGGTAACCATAGACTCTCCTAGATAACTAACCAACATAGACAACGCTAGACATATACACTCAACACAAAACCATCTACTACACCCCATAACCCCTTTACCAAATAAACACCCAAAACCAACAAAACATAAACATTACCCATGTCACACCCTGACCTAACTAAAATAATAAAGAAAACAAAGAATAATAAGGCCAGGGCGTGACATACAGTTTCTTCTGAGTCTATTTAGTCAGTTATAGTTATAGTTATAGTTTTCAGTCGCCAATTGCCACTGAAAAATATGTGTTTGCCGAATATTTGATTGACTATTTTTGTTGCCGAGATGAACAGTGGTGTTGAGATATGCTGCTGTTGTGTAGAGAACATACCTCTTTCTCCAGTTTGGGGACTTTCTTATAAAAGGTTTTCTCTGCATCTCCGATCCATATTACAGAGGGCTGCAGCTGGCGAGCCACCTGCCACAGCAGAACAACACAGAGGAGAAACCTTCACCTCTTTATTTCACACATCAAGGCCAATGTTCAAACAACTCTCAGCCATACGGGCAAGTTAGTAACCTCAACAAACCAACAGTCTAACCAGCAGAAACATCAGTCTCACACAAACACACCAACAGTCTAACCAGCAGAAACATCAGTCTCACACAACAAAACAAACAGTCTAACCAGCAGAAACATCAGTCTCACACAACAAAACAAACAGTCTAACCAGCAGAAACATCAGTCCCACACAACAAAACAAACAGTCTAACCAGCAGAAACATCAGTCTCACACAACCAAACAAACAGTCTAACCAGCAGAAACATCAGTCTCACACAACCAAACCAACAGTCTAACCAGCAGAAACATCAGTCTCACACACACACACCAACAGTCTAACCAGCAGAAACATCAGTCTCACACAACCAAACAAACAGTCTAACCAGCAGAAACATCAGTCTCACACAACCAAACCAACAAAAGAACACGCACAAACAAGTCGTAAATTAACTGAACTATCAGTAACATTTAAACTACAGTGTATCTCCTAACTCTGGCCCTAACCCTAACCATAACCCTAACCCTAACCATAACCCTAACCATAACCATAACCCTAACCATAACCCCAACCCTAACCCTAACACTAACCATAACCATAACCATAACCCTAACCCTAACCATAACCCTAACCATAACCCCAACCCTAACCCTAACACTAACCATAACCATAACCATAACCATAACCCTAACCCTAACCCTAACACTAATTTAGCCTTTACCCTATTCCTTATTCCAAACTTTACCCTAATCCTTATTCTAAAACTTTACCATAATCCTTATTCTAAACCTTACCCTAATCCTTATTCTAAACCTTACCCTAATCCTTATTATAAACCTTACCCTAATCCTAATGTAACCTTAGCAAGCAGTTGCTTATCAACAGATATTCGGTTGCTTATCAACAGATATTCAGTTGCTTATCAACAGATATTCAGTTGCTTATCAACAGATATTCAGTTGCTTATCAACAGATGGTCATACTATTAACAAACTATCTGTAGAGCATCTACAGTTGGACTATCCAAATAAAGTGTGACCAAAGAGTACATTAACAATGGTCTCTGTAATTCAGCGATGTAAAGTCCATCCTGTTGTATGGGTCTGAATGCAGGTGGGTCGTCAAAGAGTACATTAACAATGGTCTCTGTAATTCAGTGATGTAAAGTCCATCCTGTTGTATGGGTCTGAATGCAGGCGGGTCATCAAAGAGTACATTAACAATGGTCTCTGTAATTCAGCGATGTAAAGTCCATCCTGTTGTATGGGTCTGAATGCAGGCGGGTCGTCAAAGAGTACATTAACAATGGTCTCTGTAATTCAGCGATGTAAAGTCCATCCTGTTGTATGGGTCTGAATGCAGGCGGGTCGTCAAAGAGTACATTAACAATGGTCTCTGTAATTCAGCGATGTAAAGTCCATCCTGTTGTATGGGTCTGAATGCAGGTGGGTCGTCAAAGAGTACATTAACAATGGTCTCTGTAATTCAGCGATGTAAAGTCCATCCTGTTGTATGGGTCTGAATGCAGGTGGGTCGTCAAAGAGTACATTAACAATGGTCTCTGTAATTCAGCGATGTAAAGTCCATCCTGTTGTATGGGTCTGAATGCAGGCGGGTCGTCAAAGCGGACATGAAGAAGGTTGAGGCCTTCCATAATGGATGCCTCTGAAGAATTTGCTGCATTTTCTGGCCAAATAAAATCACCAAGCACAAACTCTAAAGGAAGTCCAAAAGCCAGAGCATCACATCAAATCCCGACCAGCAGAATGTGTTGACTCGGCCATGTTTTCCAGGTGGAGCAACACGGCATCCCAACACGGTGGCCTCGACCAGGGAGAAGAAGAATACCCGGTGCAGAACTGTGACGGACGAGCTGGCCAAGATGAACATCTCGTGTCACGAGGCACAACACGTGGCCAAGGACAGAGAGCGTTGGAAGGAGCTCATTGTTGCCTTATGTCCCATCGGGGAGGAAGAGCTAGTAAGTCTTTAGTTAATGACACATACAGGCTTATGGAGAAACAGTATTGTGGACTTGCAGTGTTTCCATGGCTGGCATTGACAAAAACAACTTGGGGTGAGGGAGGCAGTCACACCCAAATGTTACAAGCCTTTTAGAAACCAACACTGTCTCAGCAAGCAGGAAGTGCTGTCAGGACACGCTCCTGATCCCAGAATGCACTTAGAGAGGGTGCCAACCAATGAGGTGCTGACAGGTGAGATTCAGAACAATGTCACTAGTGGCTATGGGCTCCTGACTTGTTTACCTCTCAAGACAGCTGCATAGAGAGGTGTCAAAGCAAGACAAATCTCTCTCTCCCTCCATGTCTCTCTTCTCTCATGTCCCTCGTCCCCCCTACATGTCTCAGATGAGTCAGTGGTGCAGAATGTCACAGGGGAACCGTGAACAGTAACTGTGTTAACCGATAGACAACTATGTTGATCTGATAAACATCAAGCTGACATAGCAACACATAGCAACATCAAGCTGACATAGCAACATCAAGCTGACATAGCAACACATAGCAACATCAAGCTGACATAGCAACACATAGCAACATCAAGCTGACATAGCAACACATAGCAACATCAAGCTCATAGTGCAGCTTATTATTCCGGACTTCACCAGCAGGCATTTCATTCACAACACTGATACTGAATCATGTACACTGCCAAAGTGTTTTTGTGGGGCATACAGTATGTGTGCATATACTATCTGAATCAAACCAGACAATGACCTCTACCCTCGTACATGTGACCATTTTGATGCAGGCTACGTCTGTCAATCACTCCTGCCTTCATCACTATGTACAGTAGCAGATTGAAAACACCTTGAAGACCATGTGCAGTAGGTACTGGAGGCAGCTCCTGCCGGGGTACTTCCCAGCCAGGTTTCTGGGGGACAGGTTGAAGAGGTTGGCCCCGGTCTCAGTGCACAGAGCATGGACCAGCATCCTCTTCCCTACGCCTCCAGGACCAGCCAGCAGCAGAGTCTTCATCAGGGGAGCCTTCTGATGGACGGACTGGGAACCTGGGAGGGAGAGAGAAAGCGAGAGAGCGAGAGAGCGAGAGAGCGAGAAAGAGAGAGAGAGGATAATAACATATAGATGGTGATGGTTAGCTGGTAGTAATTCTTACCATTGATGGCAACTGGGCCGGACCAGGATAGGACTGTATAATGTAACCTCCAGACTGCACCGAGCCAAGCTGTGAATACACTAGTAGCAGGACAACACAGCAGCAACCATGAACCTGTGAGACTAAGGGCTCTATTCAGTCTGGAAAGCTGAAGCGTTACAGATTCCAGACAGAGATGTAAAGGTCATTTCCCATTGAGACGACAGATGCAGCGTTTATGGTGAATGCAGTCTAAAGCGGGAACATTGTCTTTAAATTTCAATCACAGCGTAAAGCTGAACGTCCGCCATGCGGATTGAACAGAGCCAGAAGGTCACTATAGGTGTTTGTAGCCCCTGTGAGGTCCCTGAGGGCCTCAGCAGCAGCAGTGCTGCTTAACTGGTATTAACTGATTCAGACAGGTTAACCTCCTACCACAGCAAACAATAGTTGAATTACCCAGCTGGATGATGCTGGGCTGAGGCTGGGGTTAGGCTGGGGTTAGGCTGGGGTTAGGCTGGGGTTAGGCTGAGGCTGGGATGAGGCTGGGCTGGGGCTGAGGCTGGGGTTAGGCTGGGTTGAGGCTGGGGTTAGGCTGGTTAGGCTGGGGCTGAGACTGGGCTGAGACTAGGCTGGGGCTGAGGCTGGGATGAGACTGGGCTGAGGCTGGGCTGAGGCTGGGGTTAGGCTGGGCTGGGGCTGAGGCTGGGATGAGGCTGGGGTTAGGCTGGGCTGAGGCTGGGGTTAGGCTGGGATGAGCCTGGACTGAGCCTGGGTGAGGCTGGACTGAGTGTGGGCTGAGTCTGGGGTGAGGGTGTGCTGAGGCTGCAGTGAGGATGCAGTGAGGCTGCAGTGAGGATGCAGTGAGGATGCAGTGAGGCTGCAGTGAGGATGCAGTGAGGCTGCAGTGAGGATGCAGTGAGGCTGCAGTGAGGCTGGGCTGAGAGTGCAGCATTGTGTGCTCTCTGATACTAACCGTATTTAAAGTCCAGGCTGGACAGAGGCCAGAGGGCCAGGATACAGAACGTGAGAGTAAACGCATCCAATCACAACACCCCTCCATTAACCTCTAGACCCAGAGACCCAGAGCAGGTGCAGCCGTGTAACCCTTATCCCCAGGAATCCCCTCCTGTCCCTGGGGTAGGTCCAGCCAAGAAGTCCCGCTCCTGCTGCCCTGGCCGGAACTCATTAAATCTACAATAGCTGGCAACAGGCTCTGGCCTCTGTTCTCTCTCTCTATGCTGCAGGCTGTTTATTGGGTTAGTTCACTCTCTGTTAGATCAGGTCACAGTGTTAGTTCATTAGGTACACTATGAGCACTGATTAGAAGACTACTCCTCCCATTAAGGTCTAATGATGATCTCTTTCCTGCTTCTAACCCATCTGGGACAGATTAGCCGATCAATTGACTAGTGCAACGTGCACTTGTCCTTTTCCATAGGAGATGAAATGTAGAAGCTTGAACAATAAGGTCAAACACAGCTTAAAAGAAGGAACACTATCATGTTCAAATGTTGTCACTTTCTTGTGAAAATAACAGACACCCCTGAGAATGAGATAGCAGCTAGTCTGGATAATTGGCTGTGAATCGCTAACAAAGGGAGTACACAGAGATATCTCTCCACCAAGGACACCATCTAGCCAGCCTCCCTCCAGTATCCAATGCTTATACTTCAGAAAACCAAACCCGTCTCTAAGGAATCTCTGAATCATCACAGAGTAGCTGAAACTGAGCCAACTCTTGGTGAGAATGAGAATAAAGTTCCGGGAACAACAAAACAAAACAATGTCCTATTGTGATTAATTTCATAAAAAGAGGTGGAAGCTTAGGCAGTGTTGTGTGTACACAGTGCAGATATAAATAAACTGTAGTATGTGATGATGGAGGGGATGGTGGTGATGACAGTGGTGGTGATGGTGGTGGTAGTGGTAGTAGTGGTGGTGGTAGTGAGGTGTAGTGGTGGAGGTGATGTAGTGGTAGTGGTGGTGGTGATGGTGGAGGTAGTAGTGGTGATGATGGTGCTGGTGGTGGTGGTGGTAGTGGTAGTAGTGGTGATGGTAGTGGTATTTATTTTATTTATTTACCGTTATTTTACCAGGTAAGTTGACTGAGAACACGTTCTCATTTGCAGCAACGACCTGGGGAATAGTTACAGGGGAGAGGAGGGGGATGAATGAGCCAATTGTAAACTGGGGATTATTAGGTGACCATGATGGTTTGAGGGCCAGATTGGGAATTTAGCCAGGACACCGGGGTTAACACCCCTACTCTTACGATAAGTGCCATGGGATCTTTAATGACCTCAGAGAGTCAGGACACCCGTTTAACGTCCCATCCGAAAGACGGCACCCTACACAGGGCAGTGTCCCCAATCACTGCCCTGGGGCATTGGGATATTTTTTTTAGACCAGAGGAAAGAGTGCCTCCTACTGGCCCTCCAACACCACTTCCAGCAGCATCTGGTCTCCCATCCAGGGCCTGACCAGGACCAACCCTGCTTAGCTTCAGAAGCAAGCCAGTAGTGGTATGCAGGGTGGTATGCTGCTGGCTAGTGGTAGTGATGGTGGTGGTAGAGGTGGTGGTGGTAGTGGTGGTGGTGGTGGTGGTGATGGAGGTGGTGATGGTAGTGGTGGGGGTGATGATGGAGGTGCTGATGGTAGTGGTGATGGTAGTGGTGGTGGTGATGGTGGTGTTAGTGGCGGTGGTGATGGTAGTGGTGGTGGTGATGGTAGTGGTGATGGTGGTGGTGATGGTGGTGTTAGTGGCGGTGGTGATGGTAGTGGTGGTGGTGATGGTGGTGTTGGTAGTGGTGGTGGTGATGGTAGTGGTGGTGGTGATGGTAGTGGTGGTGATGGTAGTGGTGGTGGTGGTAGTGAGGGGTAGTGATGGTGGTGATGGTAGTGGTGGTGGTGGTGGTGGTGGTGGTGGTGGTGGTGGTGGTGGTGGTGGTGGTGGTGGTAGTGGTTTTAGTGGTGGTGATGGTAGTGATGGGGGTGGTGATGGTAGTGATGGTGATGATGGTAGTGGTGGTGATGGTAGTGATGGTGGTGGGGGTGGTGGGGGTGGTAGTGGTGGTGACGAAGGTGGTGGTGATGATGTTAGTGATGGTGGTGGTGGTGATGGTGGTGGTGGTGATGGTAGTAGTGGTGATGATGGTAGTGATGGTGGTGATGGTAGTGATTGTGATGATGGTAGTGATGGTGATGATGGAAGTGGTGGTGATGATGGTAGTGGTGGTGGGGGTGGTGGTGATGGTGGTGGTGGTGGTGGTGATGGTAGTAGTGGTGATGATGGTAGTGGTGGCGATGATGGTAGCGGTGGTGGTGATGGACATCCACACCAGCCCATCCAGGCCTCTGGTAGTCATATTGCCTTTGATTAGGTCTGAGGTGCTGAAAGACATCCTCTTCTTCTCCAGGGTGGGTGGCCTGTTTGTTCAGTAACCCTCCCCTCTTCAGGAGCTCCATCTGGGGGTCCACGACGCTGGCGTAGGGGTGTGGGATGGAAATGGGCCTTAACGCCAGGTGACATGAGACGTGTTGGGGAGAAAGATCACGTCCCTTCAGGGTTGGGGTGAACGTCAGTGAGTTGTATTCTATTACCATTAGGATCCCTGGATTAGCTTCAGCCCAGTAGCTGCTTCTTGATGATCTAGTGGTGTGGAATATTCTATTCTGTTCTGTTATGTATTTCTGTTCTGTATTTCTGTTCTGTATTTGTATTCTGTATTTGTATTCTGTATTTGTGTTCTATTCTGTTCTATTCTGTTGTGTTCTATTCTATTCTGTTCTGTTCTATTCTGTTCTGTTCTGTTCTACTTTCCTCTGGTATTCTATGTTCTTCCCTGTACTGTTCTATTCTGGGTTCTGGCCCACTGTTACCTGACTCCCCTGTGTTCTGCAGCTGTAGCATAGTGGTGGCAGAGACAGTGACAGAAAGGCTCAGCCAGGAGAGACAGGCTGAAGGATCAAAGCTGCTGGTTAAGAGCAGCCAGGGTCACGCACAGTTCACAAGCCCCCCCCGCACACACACCTCTCACACACACCTCTCACACACACCAGATACACTCTGCCCTGAAAATTGTATGCCATGCCATCCGTGGCACTCTAGGGTTTCCCTTTCTGTCTCTGGGAGCTGTGCCACTCTTAATCCTTCCACAGCATTGAGACAAGGGCAGGGCACTGAGGTGGGTTATGAGGTGGTCATGGTCAATTTCTTGTACCCATCCTCTCAGTCAAATTGCTTCATAGGTAAGCAGTCCTGAACTGACTTTCATACAGACGTCATGAATTAACTCGACCTGTTATCATGGGCCATATGGCATCAAAGGAAGGTGGCTTTAAAAGAGGCATGCAAAACAGAACTGATCCAGCCCACACATCCAGATATTAGTGAGTAATGTTATACTGTATAGTATGTACGGTGTGTGTGTGTGTGTGTGTGTGTGTGTGTGTGTGTGTGTGTGTGTGTGTGTGTGTGTGTGTGTGTGTGTGTGTGTGTGTGTTGCAAGTACAATAAGTATGAATCAGACTAGCCAGGTTGTGGGGTGATGTGATCACAGTCACAATGATGAGAGTGGATGGGATGGGCTCTCTCTCACTCACCCAGAGGCAGGATCCCATAAAGGGCAATGAGCTGTCTGACGTCTGACAGAGAGGGCATGGGCTCAATGTCTGCCTGACGCAGGGTCGTACCCAGGTAGCTGAACTCACCTGGAGGGAGGGAGAGGGAAGAGAGGGAGGGAGAGGGAGGGAGAGACGAGGAAGGGAGTGGGAGAGAGAGAGGGGGGAGGGGGGAGGGAGAGAAGTCAGACATCCATCAGACAATAGTCTTGTTCTTTGAGGTATGGAATTTGCTCTTTGTACATTGGCTGATGCATATCTTCAGACATAAATCAACTCAGCAGAAACCTGTACTAATGAAACTAAGACATTGATTGGCTGTAATTCAGGAGCCTCTAAGGCATCTAGTTATACTGTGGCTAGAACTGAAATAACTCTTCTCCTCAACCATTCCAAACTCTCTCCCAACATCAAAGGCACAGTATGTGGATATAATTGAAACCAACAGTAACTGGTTTTGGGGAGCCTCTGGGGAGCCAGGCGCGTGTGTCTGTCTGTTCAACATGATAGAGTGTGGCGTCATCCTGACCCTTGTTGCAACACGGCCGCAGCGAGACATCTAGGGCGGGAGGCACGGAGAGAATGAGGCACAGGGTGGGATATTGAGTCATAAATCCCTGTGGAGATGAGGCAGGCTCCCTGTCTGATATCCAGCTGGCCCTACTAGACACTCGTGAGCAAACACACCTTTTCACACACATACCAAAGCACGCAGACACACACACCAAAGCATGCAGACACACACACCAAAGCAAGCAGACACACACACCAAAGCATGCAGACACACACACCAAAGCACGCAGACACACACACCAAAGCATGCAGACACACACACACCAAAGCACACAGACACACACACCAAAGCACGCAGACCCACACACCAAAGGATGCAGACACACCAAAGCAAGTAGACACACACACCAAAGCAAGTAGACACACACACCAAAGCAAACAGACACACACACCAAAGTAGACAGACACACACGTATGCATGAACATTCATATAGCTGTAACTAAGGATTATCCAATTGACTGAAGCCAGACCTAAGTCACCGACATTTTATATATACAGCGCATTCGGGAAAGTATTCAGACCCCTTGACCTTTTCCACATTTTGTTACGTTACAGCCTTATTCTAAAATGTATTTAATACATTTTTTCCCTCATTAATATACACACAATACCCCATAAATACAAAGCAAAAACAGGTTTTTTGACATTTTTGGAAAATGTATATAAAATACATAACAGAAATACCTTATGTACATAAGTATTCAAACACTTTACTAGGAGACTCAACATTTAGCTCAGGTGCATCCTGTTTCTATTGATCATCCTTGAGATGTTTGATTGGTTGGAAAGGCACACACCTGTCTATATAAGGTCCCACAGTTGGCAATACATGTCAGAGAAAAAACCAAGCCATGAGGTTGAAGGAATTGTCCGCAGAGCACCGAGGAAGGATTGTGTTGAGGCACAGATCTGGGGAAGGGTACCAAAACATTTCTGTATCATTGAAGATCCCCAAGAACACAGTGGCCTCCATCAATCTTAAATGGACAAAAATGTGGAATCACCAAGACTCTTCCTAGAGCTGGCCGCCCGGCCAAACTCAGCAATCGGGGGAGAAGGGCCAGAGTTCCTCTGTGGAGATGGAAGAACCTTCCAGAAGGACAACCATCTCTGCAGCACTCCACTAATCAGGCCTTTATGGTAGAGTGGCCAGACGGAAGCCACTCCTTAGTAAAAGGCACATGACAGCCCACTTGGAGTTTGTCAAAAGGCAGCTAAAGACTCTCAGAACATGAGAAACAAGATTCTCTGGTCTGATGAAACCTGAATGCTAAGCATCATGTCTGGAGGAAACCTGACACCATCCTTATCGTGAAGCATGCTGGTGGCAGCATCATGCTGTGGGGATGTTTTTCTGCGGCACGGGACTGGGAGACTAGTCAGGATCGAGGGAAAGATGAACGGAGCGATCCTTGATGAGATAGAGATCAGAGAGATCCTTGATGAAAACCTGCTCCAGAGCGGTCAGGACCTCAGACTGGGGCAAAGGTTCACCTTCCAACAGGACAACGACCCTAAGCACACAGCAAAGACAACACAGGAATGGCTTCGGGACAAGTCTCTGAATGTTCTTGAGTGGCCCCAATCGAACATCTCTGGAGAGACCTGAAAATAGCTGTGCAGCGACGCTCCCCATCCAACCTGACTGAGCTTGAGAGTATTTGCAGAGAAGAATGGGAGAAACTCTCCAAATACAGGTGTGCCAAGCTTGTAGCGTCATACCCAAGAAGACTCAAGACTGTAATCACTGCCTACGGTGCTTCAACAAAGTACTGAGTAAAGGTTCTGAATAGTTATGTAAATGTCATATTTCAGTTTTATTCGATTTTTTTATACATTTGCAATCATTTCTAAAAACCTGTTTTTGCTTTGTCATTATGGGCTATTGTGTGTACATTGATGAGGGGAAAAAACTATTTAATCAATTTTAGAATGCTGTAAGGTAACAAAATGTGAAAAAAGTCAAGGGGTCTGAATACTTTCCGCGCTGTATGCGCGTGTGTGTGTGTGATGTCAGTACTGTACCAATGTATTCAGAGAGCTTGATGTTCAAGGGTCTAATCAAGAAGCCTTCCAGCACCAGCTCTTCATACAGAGACTCAAGGGTTCTGGAGAGAGAGAGAGACACACACAGAGAGAGACACAGAGAGAGAGACACACAGAGAGAGAGAGAGACAGACACAGAGAGACAGAGAGAGAGAGGAGGGAGAGAAATGGAGGGAGAGAGAGTAAGACACAGAGAGAGAGAAGGAGGGAAAGATAGTAAGACACAGAGAGAGAGAGAGAGAGAAGGAGGGAGAGAGAAGGAGAGCGAGAGAGAGAGAGAGAGAGGAAAGAGAGAGAGAAAGAGAGAGAGTGTGTGGAGGGACAGACAGAGTGAGAGAGAAGGGCAATGAAAGTGAGAGATAAACATGAAGTAGAGAAAGGAAAGGAGAGAGAGAGAGAATGGTAAGTCGGGAGAGAAAAGAGAGAGGGAGAGAGAAGGAGGGAGGGAGGGAGGGAGAGAGAGAATGGTAAGTCGGAAGAGAGAGGGAGAGAGAGAGATGGTGTTAAACTGAGGGCGGGGGAGCAGGTCACAAACACACTAATCCTTAACCAGGCCTATTGGAGTGGTGGTCACTCCATGACATCATACCCCTGCCCTCTGCCAACCAATCATCTGCTCCATATGGCAGACTGACATTATCAGACACTGACCTGTCGGCAGTCAGATCCTTCTCTTTCTTCTTCTTCTTCTTACTGCCCTTCTTTCCTTTCTTCTTTTTCTACAATGGAGACATATGACTAAGCAGTGGAGGCTGGTAGGAGGAGCTATAGGAAGACGGGCTCAGTGTAATGGCTGGGATGGAATCAATGTACCAGAGTCAAACATGTGGTTTCCATATATTTGATCCGGTTCCATTTAATCCATTCCAGACATTACAACGAGCTGATCCTCCTACAGCTCCTCCCACCAGCCTCCTCTGGAACTGAGGGTTCTTCCAAAACCACAACCAAGCCGGCAGAGCAGCCTAGGAATGTCCCAAAAGATAGTCAGACATGCACAGAAGACAGCTGAAAACATTGAGATGAATCTAGCTCATAGCTCGACAGAAACGTCATACAGAGGGAACCTAAAACGAACAACATGGAAGATGTTGAGTTCAGAAAAAAACATCAGAAAGGAAAAACTGAGTCTTTGGGGATAACAACATGTTCCTGGTCTATAATAACACTCCTAGAGGGATGATCTTACACAACCTATGAAGCAAAATACATGTGTTGTTTCATTTAGTAAATACACCACCTCCCTGTTGCTATGAGAGGCTGTTCCTCTCACAGAAATATTGAAGAATTCCCCTCTCTTTCTTCAGGAATTTTGGACCACTGTGAAACTATGTTCAATCGTAGCCTACAATGCTGGCAGCAAACCATAAATTAACACCTCTCAAAGAACGAGCTATGATTATGTTGGATGGTTTAGGATTTGACATTCTTTGTATACCACATTACTTTCATTACAGTATGAACAAGACACAAACAAGCGATACATAGGCCTACTGATTCAATAATCAACACGCTCAGCTATTCTGGCTGAGGTAAATCACAAAATAATCTGCCAAATATGTCTTTGGAGATCCACATGAAAAAATACTATAGTATAAACTGGGTGGTTTGAGCCCTGATTGCTGATTGGCCGACAGCCGTGGTATATCAGACCGTATACCAGGTGTATGACAAAACATTTATTTTTACTGCTCTAATTATGTTGTTAGCCAGTTTATAATAGCAATAAGGCACCTTGTGGTTTGTGGTATATGGCCAATATACCACGTCTAAGGGATGAGTCTAGGCACTCCGCGTTGTGTCATGCTTTAGAACAGCCCTTAGCCGTGATTTATTGACCATATACCAAACCTCCTCATGCCTTATTGCTTAAGTACTCACTGTAGGGTTTTTGCAGACTTAACTGTATTATTCACTGTAGTCTATTGTTGTATACTGTAGTATTTACAGTTTACTATATTAGAAATACTGCAGTAAAATAAATAGTATATACTGTAGTGTTTTGTGGACTGAAGTATACTGTAGTATTTACTGTAGTGTTTTTGTGGACTGAAGTATACTGTAGTATTTACTGTAGTGTTTTTGTGGACTGAAGTATAGTGTAATATTTACTGTAGTGTTTTGTGGGCTGTAGTATACTGTAGTATTTACTGTAGTGTTTTTGTGGGCTGTAGTATACTGTAGTATTTACTGTAGTGTTTTTTCAGACTACTGTAGTATTTACTATAGTGCTTTTGTTTTATTATCTTTGACATAGAAGTGGGGGGCTTTCTCCTTGAGGAAAACAACATATTTTCCATAACCTGTAGGTAGGTAGGTAGGACTGGGGTCTGAACCGATAGGTTCAGTGTTTCTGCTCTTTTCTATAACCGGCAAGGAACACAATATATTTGACATGTTTATACTTGGCATGTAGATTTCTCAAAAATGTCTCACAGATTTGGCACAAATTGAGATATGGGGGAGGGGAATGTGCAGGGCATATGCAAATTGTGGGGATGAACTGACACTAGTGTAGAAATGTAATGACTGTTCTCATATCTACTTAGTTTGTTTGGAAAAGGACAGAGAAGACAGCTGTAAGGTACAATAAAATTACATTCACACCAACAGACAATGAGGCTGTCACGTTCTGACCATAGCTCTTTTGTATTTTCTTTGTTTTAGTGTGGTCAGGGCATGAGTTGGGTGGGTATTATCTATGTTTTCTGTTTCTATGTGGGGTTTCTCGTTTGGTCTGACATGGTTCTCAATCAGAGGGAGGTGTTAGTCATTGTCTCTGATTGGGAACCATATTTAGGTAGCCTGTGTTCTATTGTGTTTTGTGGGTGGTTGTCTTCAGTCTTTGTGTGTCTGCACCAGATAGAACTGTTTCGGTTTTCACTTTTGTGGTTTTGTAATTTGTAGTGTTCAGTTTTTTGATTATCATTAAATTAAGATGAACACTAACTACGCTGCGCTTTGGTCCTCTCCTTCCACCGATGAAAGCCGTTACAGAGGACAATGATTGATTACTTTCATTTCATTATATTAATTCATAACAATCATTTTCTTTTGAGATTACGGATGTCCATTTTATATTATTCCTACATTAAGCAATGGTAGAAATGCCATATGGAAGCTATTATTGCTTACCATACGAAATGTGTAATCCTTCATTCAACCATGCATACGTCTGATCATATGACTTGGATTAACCCATATCTCCATCCAAACTATCCAGCCCCCATATCCACACGAGTTCAGAGCAGAGCGACTCTTTACCTTCTTGCCACCTTTCTTTCCCTTCTTCTTCTTCTTCCCTTTCTCTCGGTCCACAGCCAGCTTGAGATTCTTCACTTCCTGTCTCATCAGCTCATCGACCTGTAGAGAGATTTTTTAACATGCACGCTCACCAGTCACCATAAACCCTCGACTCGTCTCATAGTTGGAAATCGTTCACAGATGTGCAGCGTTTGAAGTCCGCTTCTGATGTTTGCAACAGGGTAGAGGTGAATTCTGTTACATTTGAGGTAATATTATCTTCAGGTGATGAACAGAATTTTAAAGGTTAATAATGCATTTTCATTTTTTAATCGGGATGGACTGGCATGAATGCATGGGCTAAACTGCATTTTCATTGCAAGTTAAAGCGTACTGTTCACTATCTAACAAACGTTAGCTTGCTGGCTCGCTAGCTAACGTTACGTGTATGATCTGTGTAGTAATATTATTTGTATCTCAGAAGCCATTTACATTGCTAGTTATAGCTTAATGTTAGCTAGCTAGCTAACATTGAGCCTAATTGCTTAGCTTTAGCTATCTTCAGATTCATACTACAGCATTTCATGCATGGTGGCTAGCTATGACAAACCGTTTGTATTGCCAGTAGTATGGGTTGGGATTATGGTTAATTGTTTAGCTAGCTAGCTCGCTACATGTCTAAACAAAAGACTCACCTCACCAGATGATTACATGACCCATCAAGTTAGCCAGCTGTGTTTGAGGGTGATTACAGCCACCTATTGTATTATTGTATTTCATGAACACGTGTACATGTCTAGACCATAGGGTCCCATTCACTTAGCTAGATGTGGCTGGGGGCTGGTTTCAGCATTTCTTTCACATGACCCATCAATTTAGACAGGTGTGTCTGGGGGTTGGTTAGTGTGTCTGGGGGTTGGTCAGTGTGTCTGGGGGTTGGTCAGTGTGTCTGGGGGTTGGTTAGTGTGTCTGGGGGTTGGTTAGTGTGTCTGGGGGTTGGTCAGTGTGTCTGGGGGTTGCTCAGTGTGTCTGGGGGTTGGTCAGTGTGTCTGGGGGTTGGTTAACGTGTCTGGGGGTTGGTTAACGTGTCTGGGGGTTGGTTAACGTGTCTGGGGGTTGGTCGGTGTGTCTGGGGGTTGGTCGGTGTGTCTGGGGGTTGGTCGGTGTGTCTGGGGGTTGGTCGGTGTGTCTGGGGGTTGGTCGGTGTGTCTGGTCGTTGGTCGGTGTGTCTGGGGGTTGGTCGGTGTGTCTGGGGGTTGGTCGGTGCGTCTGGGGGTTGGTCGGTGTGTCTGGGGGTTAGTTAGTGTGTCTGGGGGTTAGTTAGTGTGTCTGGGGGTTGGTTAGTGTGTCTGGGTAAGCACTAAGCATCATCTAATAAATGTAAAATATTTATACAATATATATAATATACAATATTTTGATATTGCTACTATACAAATATGCAAGTAACCATTTCACTGTACCGTTTACACCTTCTGTATCCTGTGCATGTGACAAATAAACTTGTATTTGATATAGTGTGTGTTTACCAGAGACGGTAATGTGAAGAACAACATGACCTGCAACAAAGTCAGATTAGGAAACAGGCCAAGGACGAGATCAAGTGTATTTCCTTATTGTAGGCTACTACTTTTACCACTTTTAGTCTTCACATTTTTGGTTGTTTACTAAACTACGCACTCTGTTCAGCAAATGGTCTCAAGTGAATCCTTAATGAAGAGCTCTCCAGTAGGTACCAAAACATTCAAGGAGAATTTTCTCAAAAGGGGGGTTACAAGTTTATCAACTTTCAAAGCAGAATTTCTTTCCCATTGTTCCACAACTGCAGTGTATGATATACCATTTTCTAGTTCCGAGTCATCTAATTTTATCCAATGTAAAAAACACCATTTCAAATTTTGCAACATAAGACTGAATCGAGGCGGTCGGTCACATATGATTGAAGTGTGTGTGTGTGTATGTGTGTGTGTGTGTGTGTGTGTGTGTGTGTGTGAATGTTTATGGGTGAGTGTGTGTTGAGACCAACGGCCTAGTCTCTCACCTGAACTCTGACCTCCTCCTCCACCTCCAACCTCTTCTCCTCACGCACCAGCTGCGCATCAAACCGCTGCAGGAAGTTCTGTTTCTCATCACGCCCCTGCCACACGTCTATACACACACACACACACACACACACACACACACACACACACACACACACACACACACACACACACACACACACACACACACACACACACACACACACACACACACACACACACACACACACACACACACACACACACACACACACACACACACACCCCATCACTGACAGTAGAGCATGAGGAAGCATGCTGGAGTGGTCAGTAGGGAAAGCAGACAGGACCAGAGAGAGAGGCAGGTGCAGGTGGAGGACTGTGTGTGTATATGTGTGTGTATGTGTGTGTGTGTGTGTGTATATGTGTGTGTATGTGTTTGTGTGTGGGACTAAGGCAATGCATATTGTCCTCTCTAAGTTGCTCTGTCCGCTCTCAGGCACCACTTCCTGGTCAGGAAATTAACTTCCTGTTCCTGCTACCGGCCTGTCACAACGCCAAGCAAAGATTTCCACATCAAGCCAGACAGGTGGGGGGAATGGGATCTGAGCCTTCAAAACAACCACTCAAAATGCCGGACACAACTAAACACTGGTACAGCCAAAGGCCATTACAGACAGAAGACCCCAGCTGCTCTGCCATCTCTCTTCTAAAATCCTCCTTTGGTCTCTGCATTGGCATGGTAACGGTTGTGGTCAAAATGTGCCATTTTGTGAGGCCTTTTTGTTAACATGGAATCACAAGATAATTACCAACATCCGCGTTGTTTTCACATTTGACAGATAAACCCCCCCCTTCGGATGAAGACCTGTCAAGTTCAGGCAGGAGTCAAAGGCCATTGGTTTAACAGCTTGCTCCGGTGGCACCTCTATATACGGCGTCTCTTTGAAATGAGATCTGCTCGGAAGGTCAGAGATCAACCTTTCCTCTCCTCCTCCACAAGGCCCCCTTTTTTAAAGTCCCCCGTTGCAAAACATCCCCCAGGCAATCTGATACATGTAATTACCTTTTCTCTTGTCTCGTGTGTGTTCCCAAAACTCAATCTGTCTGTTTGTTTCTATGCCTCTGAAAGTAGAAGGGTGTGAAGAGAAAGCAGTGGTGCAAGTGGTCAGCATTTCAAGTCCACTATATTGCCATTAGGAGAGTTTAAGAGACTTAGGCTGGGTAGAGAATAAAGCCTCACTAGGTCTGAGGATAAGCCAACGACAATTTAATCAGTTCACTTGACCAAGCTGGCTATTGGACAAGCTCACGTCAAGCATATCTAATATAATGATTCCTCGCGACACATACCGGCCACGCACACACACCTGTAAGAACAGGCTGCTCTGTCATTGGATACACTGTGTTGGCCATATATATATATATATATATATATATATATATATATATATATATATATATATATATATATATATATATATATATATATATATATATATATACATATATACATGCGTATATACCACCTGGCCTGGTGAAAGACACAGATTAGAGCTGAAGTGTGATCAACAGCGTTTTCCTTTGCCAGGGCCACAGGCTGCTACATCCACAGTATGTGCTTCGGCTTCCAATATATATCTAGCCATTAGTATGCTGCTGCACACCTTTCTACCACAGAGCCCCCTTCTTTTATGCTTGTTCACTCTGGGAAAAACAAGGTGTTTTGAGCTGAGCTGCAAACAGGAAGAGTGAGTCCACTAAGTAAAGAATGCTTCCTATTGCACGGTCCTCTGGCCAGGAAATTAAAATGATATCCATGGTTCACATCCAACCGCTGCTCCGTGACGCTGGCTCTGGCTTGCCTGGGCACACAGGAAGAGAGTTCCAGTTACAATCACGCTCCCAGGGTTTGTCCGTCCACGGTTCCCTTCCAGCCCGCAGCCCAGCTGGGATGTGTGGGGGGAAGTAGAGGAGGTAGTGGGAAAAAAGTGATATAAACAAAAAAAAGTACCCAGCGAGAGGGACGGAAACAAAACAAAACAAAAATAACAGGATAAAGTAGCACACAATGAACTATCACCTCAATGAAACACTTAGCCGTGACTAGTGTGTGGACAAGATGACAAAGTCTCACACTACCGAGAAAGTCAAGCGTCTTTTGTTTTCCCAACAAACACAAACTCTCAGAGGAACGGACCTATAGACCTGAACCCTCATTGAATTCTGGGTAAATATTTGCTTCACCTTTTCCGCTTCATTACATCTAAATCAACCTAACGAGCCAGTCATTAAACCATTTTCCAATTACACACACCTGATAAAACAGAGCTGATGTGACAGGACCACCATTTACAAAGCGCCCTGACGTTTATTATTATTATTTTTAATCAGGCCTTTGACAAGCTGGATGTTTTACATGGGTTTAAGAGCTATATTCTGCTCTTTATGAATGTTAAGGACAAACTGTGTTTTAGGATCTTTAATGCTGAGGTTAAAGGGAGATGATGAAAGAGAGAAAGGAGGAGAAGAGAGGGGGGAGGAAGAGAAGAGAGGAGGGAGGAGGAGAAGAGAGGGAGAGGGGGATGAGGGAGGAGAGGGAAGAGAGGGAGAAGAGAGAGTGGGAGGAGAGGGAGGAGGACCAACTGCAGTGTTTTAGTCCCTGTCCTCCCCCTTTACTATGAGGCACTAAGAGGAGAGGTCACTCCTAATAAAAACCTCAAAATCAATCACTCCCCTCTCATGTTGGAGTCTAGACGCCTTCAACCTACAGCTAACTTAGACCGGGGCGAGTTTGGGCTAATAAGAGAGACTGGCCCCTGATATAGGCAAAGCCGCTCTATGGCCTTGTAGAAACCGCTGACCTCACTACACACACACACACACACACACACACACACACACACACACACACACACACACACACACACACACACACACACACACACACACACACACACACACACACACACACACACACACACACACACACACACACACACACACACACACACATATAACGTTATAAACATTATAAACGTTGTGAAGGTCAGGTGGTGAGGTGTAAAGCGCTGGGCCAGCATCTGGTCTTCATTACATCTCAAAGGTCTGTGTGTGTGTTGCTTCTAACAGGAATGTAACCTAAAGCCCTGTGTTGTACCAGTTGACATTCTGAGGTGAATCATAACGAGGAGAGAATTGAACACTTTTGACTGGGAATATAATGACTTCCTGCTAACTCTACAGCTGCTGACTGACTATTGGTTGTAGGTTCTGTTACCCTCTCCTTCACCCTCTCCATGCTGAACTAAAGGTGACGCAGAGCAGAGACCTTCTACGGTCACTGACAGACTAGGGTTAGACACAAGTAAGATGTTAGTCTCTATCAGCGTGGTAATGATTTCTCCAGCTGGTTCTGTTGGTTGGAGTATGATTCTGATCAAAAGACCAATGAGCTTCTCCCAAAAAAGTGGAGTTTGTAAAACCAGTGATGGCAAGACCAATGTTGTGGCTCCAATTGAATTCCCACATGGGTCACCTGCTCTGAATACGTGTGTTTACAACTGGACTATAGGTATCTTTGAATAAAGGCGTTATTGTGTTGTTATGACATATCTCATTAAGCTGGGAACTCTGAGAAGGCTGTATCTTTGTCCTCCATAGGGACGTCAACAGGATATCCCAGTGATTTGACTCTAATGCTCTCATTGTGTAGATTAGGAAGTAGCGCAGCAGCTTGAAAGGGCTGAATTCGACACTGTCGCACAGATATACACACAGCGACTATTCACTCACTTCCCTTCAGCCTCATTCACTTACCTTTCATCCAAGGATATCACAGGCCCATGAACGTTCAATGAGCCGAGATATTGACTGGTAGCTTTGTATCAGAGAGGGAGTCAATTCCATTTCAATTACTAAACTGCCTGGAATTCAGAATGGAACTATTGAGTTCATAGACATTTAAATGAAACTACTGTGCTATCCATAATACTCCCCACAGCTTTGTGGGATAAGCCTGCGTAATATAATAATCACGCCATTTCTCCTCTGAATAATGTTTGTTGTTTTGGCACCAACCCTGTAGACCTTCGAGACACGCCCGGAGAGCAGTGGTGACTGATCCCGCATATTTCCCTCTGTGATTTGTGGGTGTTTGTGCAGCAGTGGAACCGCCTGTGAGAAGCCAAATAACACATGCTGCCCTCAGAGAAGCATTCCACCATTCCACCTAGAACCATTCCACCTCAGGTGACTGGGTCAGATAAGTTAACTGAAGGGAGGGAGAGGGGGAGAGAAAGGAGTGATGAGACCCAGGATGTATGTGGTCGGAGGATGCAGACTCCTCCAGAGAGAGAGATCCCTCCCTACTCGGGACCAAGAAGCTTCATCTGGTTGTTGAAACGTTGTTGAAAGGGTTTGAGTCTTTAAGGAGTAAAATATTGAAGCCAGACGAGCTCAAACGGAGAGTTACTCCTGGATGTCTGACCTGTATCTGGCAGCAACAGGAGGGAAGCAGCAGGTTTTGGAGATAGGTGGAGTTACTCCTGGATGTCTGGCCTGTATCTGGCAGCAACAGGAGGGAAGCAGCAGGTTTTGGAGATAGGTGGAGTTACTCCTGGATGTCTGGCCTGTATCTGGCAGCAACAGGAGGGAAGCAGCAGCTTCTGTAATTTCTCTGCATTGTTTCTCCATTAGGGGAGAGCTGGAGTCAGTCAACACAGACTTCAGTACTCACCATTCTGTTGAAATCTCCCTTGGTCGCCTATCAAAATGTGGAAAGAGTCAAACTGACTTAACCAGAAGAGGGGATAGCTGTCAAAGGGCTAATGACTAAACCTGCGAAAAGCTAAAACACCAAAACAAAGTCAGTCATCCATCTCCATTGGATTTGGAGGAAGCAGGGTGGTTGACTTGAAACAACAATCTGGAGGCTCCAGGTCCAACTGCTCCTCACTGAGTCATTGCGTAAAGGCAGACATGGGGGTTGGACACACGCTCCTCCACGGGTCACTGAGAGACAGGAGCCTGGGCGGCATGCATCACGTCCTCGTTAAGGGCCCAGGGCACCATGGGAGACAGGAAGTCTGTCAGGTGATCAGATTGATTTGTGGTCCCACACTGATTCAAAAAACACCAACAACAGGCCCATGGTAAAGATTCAGAAACCACTAGCCTCTCAAGCTGTGACTCCTGTCACTATACACCGCTGTCTTCAGTGAGACATCATGAACCATCACAGAGAGAAACACTGTGGAAGGTAGACTTCAGATCTGTGCCTATCAGCTCGACCCTTTAGCAATGCTGTGTAAATAGTTCATCACTGCCTCTTATCACCACATTACTATAGTCCTCATACCTACTATCTAACTCACCTTTATACATTACTATGGTCCTCATACCTACTCTCTAACTCACCTTTATACATTACTATGGTCCTCATACCTACTCTCTAACTCACCTTTATACATTACTATGGTCCTCATACCTACTCTCTAACTCACCTTTATACATTACTATGGTCCTCATACCTACTCTCTAACTCACCTTTATACATTACTATGGTCCTCATACCTACTCTCTAACTCACCTTTGTACATTTTGTTTCCCTCCACAACAGTTGGGAGGAAGTTGCTCGGGGGCATTTTCCAGCCCTTCTCCTCCTCCTTCAAGAGACAAGAAATGAATCAATCAATTACATTAGGTGTATTACAGCTGGACACAGTTTTAAAGCTTTAGAAGTAGTTTAATTCCGTATTATTTTCTCAAAGTCCTATGTATAGTCTATGCATTTTAGGATAGATGCAATCTAAGCAAGGCAGAAAGGAAATAGCACCTTGTAGTTTAAGGTAATGCCAGGGGTGTCAGGTCTTATGGCTAATTTAGTGGAGAGAGTTGAGGTTTTCAGAGACTCCACATGACTTGGATAGAGTTCAAAGCTGCTCTACAGATGACCTGCCCTCCGCTGTGCTGTTACACCAGGTCAGATCCAGAACTATCTATGCTGTGACACCAGGTCAGATCCAGAACTATCCATGCTGTTGTAACAGTATAACTTTAAACCGTCCCCTCGCCCCGACACGGGCGCGAACCAGGGACCTTCTGCACACATCAACAACAGTCACCCACAAAGCGTCGTTACCCATCGCTCCAACTATCCATGCTGTTACACCAGATCAGATCCAGAACTATCCAAGCTGTTACACCAGGTCAGATCCAGAACTATCCATGCTGTGACACCAGATCAGATCCAGAACTATCCATGCTAACGTTGATGATGTGGATAAACAGTAGCAGACAGAGAGATGCTGGGTGGATGACTTATAGAACTACATCAACATCCAGTCCCATTACACATGCACACATACGGAAACACACGCGCTCATGCACGCACACACACAGGAGAGTTCTAGACAGGTAGGGAGTGGACTGGGGGGGGCTGTTCTCAAAGGGAATCAGTTATTCAGACATGGCATGTTTTATGTTACCTCTCATTCTTTAATACATTTCTCCATTAGCATTTAATGGCTCCCAAAAGAGGGAGAAATCCATTTGAAAATATTGGAGGAATCTTAAGTGCTTCATAATACGCTCCAATGTTGGATGACGACACTCATGGTGCGAGGCAGGAAGCGTCCTTATGGATCGACCAGGACCAGGACCAGGACCAGGACAGGCATGATCCGAATGTCAGATGTTGCGTTTCAGGACTGTGAAAACGTACTAGGGTTTTAATAGAGATGGATCAGGTAGTGAGGAACTGATGTCGATCATCGTGCTTAAGAGTGGGGGGGTTTTAGTGACCTGGTAAACCAGTGTTTATCTATAGACAACACTTCATTGTTTCTCTTTGTAGGGCTGTTCAGGATTGTTCAGGACAAGGTTAAGGAAGTCCCATAGAAGTCCAATAACAAGTCAGGGCACAACCACAGGGCTTAAAATATAATACCACCATGAGTCAATGTGTAACTTAACCTCCGTTACAGACGTAATACTGCCCGTCACAGAAAGCAGTATAGAGATGACGTGTCTATTTGATGAGTTCGACCATCCCATACCAAGCACATCTGGAATGCTCCTCCAGGAACGAAGCCTGTAAAGTGTGTCCCCTTCTAGCCACGCTATTTCTCTGGTTCATGAGCTGTGGTCAGGTGGATGTGACATGTTCCTCCACAGCAAATTAAAGGGGCATTTCTTGGTTTTTACGTGAACAATGCTTCCATTCTAGTCTGTGGGATCAGAGCCAGACAATATGAGTGAGGACTTGTAATCCTCTTTCTGTTGCACGGTAACCACCAGTCATGACATCATCCTGATTCTAGAACATTGTAAGGTCCCCAGTGTACAGGACTAGCCATACTGTAAAACGAGAAGTATCATGCCATTTTGAACTCTATCTGTCTCTGGTAAAGGCGTGAGTGACAGACTGAGACACATTGGTTTTATCTCTGAGACGGTCAGTCTGCTTTTAGACTCTCTGCCAGACTGCAGAGTGCTAGTTTAATCACACACCTCACTCAGAAGCACACTGTGCCATTCTGTCTGAGAGGCTAAAGTGACTCCCAACTACAAAGGAGAGAAGCTCTGCCAAGCCTCAGCTCTGTTCTCCTGAACATCTCAGTTCTTATGGCTTTAATCCTACATTATCACCCTCAACCATCATCACAGCTATTCTAAGAGCCCTATTCAAGCAAACTCTGTAACCGGATGTCCAGGATTGTACGGTAAACCCGGTTAAATAGACTTTGATTGAAAACAAGTGACCTCCTTATCCAATAGCTGTTGCTATTCTGTTCAGGAACACATATTAGCTACTTCAATAAGAGATTTATAGTCATAGAAGTCATTCAACAAAGTAGGCATGAATAATCTTAGTGCTCTATTCAATCCGTATCCAGGGAATACAGTGTTACAGAGTGATTTAAATTTAAAGCCAATGTTCCAGCATTAGCTGAACCTTCATTCACAATAAACGCTGCACATGTCAGCTCCATAGGAATTTACCTTTACATTTGTATTGCGTAATCTGTAACGCTTCAGCGATACAGAATGAATATAGCCCTTAGTTTCATTGGCTTGATGTGGGACAACGAGAGACATATTGTTGTTCCATGGGGTATGTTCATGCAAGGGGGATGTGGACTGGGACTGAATCCTTGGCTTGAACAAACCATTTTGAGGAACACTTGACTGAAATCAGAAACATTTCCTCACAGATTCTTCACAGTCTTCAGCAGTAAACATCTCTATCGTTCCACCACACCCTCAATCATCTGAGAAGACCATGGGACAAAGCTCTACCGCTTAGCCTCTGATTTAGTAGCGGAGGTGTATTTGATGGTCTTAATTGTGCACGTCCAGTGGGATTGGGCCTTCATGAGGAAAACAGGTGGAGAGAGGCTGCAATAAAGCGCCTACTTCAATTCGCTTAAGAGGAAAAGCACTCTGTCACTTACACTTTCGGTCGACTGGTTTGACTTTGAGACTCTGTGGGCTTCTGAAGGTTTTGGATGTTTCACTTTGTTTTAAGAATGTCGTTAAGGTCAGACTCAGATCAGTTATGATTCACTTTGTTTTAAGAATGTCGTTAAGGTCAGACTCAGATCAGTTATGATTCACTTTGTTTTAAGAATGTCGTTAAGGTCAGACTCAGATCAGTTATGATTCACTTTGTTTTAAGAATGGAATGAAGGTCAGACTCAGATCAGTTATGATTCACTTTGTTTTAAGAATGTCGTTAAGGTCAGACTCAGATCAGTTATGATTCATTTTGTTTTAAGAATGTAGTTAAGGTTAGACTCAGATCAGTTATGATTCACTTTGTTTTAAGAATGTCGTTAAGGTCAGACTCAGATCAGTTATGATTCATTTTGTTTTAAGAATGTAGTTAAGGTTAGACTCAGATCAGTTATGATTCACTTTGTTTTAAGAATGTCGTTAAGGTCAGACTCAGATCAGTTATGATTCATTTTGTTTTAAGAATGTAGTTAAGGTTAGACTCAGATCAGTTATGATTCACTTTGTTTTAAGAATGTCGTTAAGGTCAGACTCAGATCAGTTATGATTCACTTTGTTTTAAGAATGGAATGAAGGTCAGACTCAGATCAGTTATGTTTCAGGGGAAGAGAATAAACTGAGCTCTTCTTATCAAAAGCCTGGATAAAGCAATTCTGAAGCTACTATTGGCCACCAAGCCTTGTCTGTTTAATAGCATGAGCCACTATTGGCCAACCCTTGTCTGTTTAATAACATGAGCCACTATTGGCCACCAAGCCTTGTCTGTTTAATAACATGAGCCACTATTGGCCAAGCATTGTCTGTTTAATAACATGAGCCACTATTGGCCACCAAGCCTTGTCTGTTTAATAACATGAGCCACTATTGGCCAAGCATTGTCTGTTTAATAACATGAGCCACTATTGGCCACCAAGCCTTGTCTGTTTAATAGCATGAGCCACTATTGGCCACCAAGCCTTGTCTGTTTAATAACATGAGCCTCTATTGGCCAAGCATTGTCTGTTTAATAACATGAGCCACTATTGGCCACCAAGCCTTGTCTGTTTAATAGCATGAGCCACTATTGGCCACCAAGCCTTGTCTGTTTAATAACATGAGCCACTATTGGCCACCAGGCCTTGTCTGTTTAATAACATGAGCCACTATTGGCCAAGCCTTGTCTGTTTAATAACATGAGCCACTATTGACCAAGCCTTGTCTGTTTAATAACATGATCCACTATTGGCCAAGCCTTGTCTGTTTAATAACATGAGCCACTATTGGCCAAGCCTTGTCTGTTTAATAACATGAGCCACTATTGGCCAAGCCTTGTCTGTTTAATAACATGAGCCACTATTGGCCAAGCCTTGTCTGTTTAATAACATGAGCCACTATTGGCCAAGCCTTGTCTGTTTAATAACATGAGCCACTATTGGCCAAGCCTTGTCTGTTTAATAACATGAGCCACTATTGGCCAAGCCTTGTCTGTTTAATAACATGAGCCACTATTGGCCACCAAGCCTTGTCTGTTTAATAACATGAGCCACTATTGGCCACCAAGCCTTGTCTGTTTAATAACATGAGCCACTATTGGCCAAGCCTTGTCTGAGCCCACCTCTCCTTCTTCTTTTCCTCCTTTCTTCTGTTTGCTTTTTCGCTTCTTGTCTTTCTTCTGATCCTTGCGGTCCTTCCCACCCTTCTTATCTTTATTTATGTTGTCTTTCCTCTTCTTCTCCTTCTCTTCCTCTTTCACTGCTAATTCTGCAGCGACCTAGCAGGAACAAAAATGAGATGAGCATAAAAAAAGAAAGGGAGTGTTTGTTAACTGTCTGTGGGTTAGATGAGGACCATGGGTCATTATTCTACCTGGTCAGGTGTCTTCTGTGCAAATATGGCTGTTGATCCCCCATCCTCAGCATTGGGGAAGTCAGGAAACTTTCCAGTAGCATCTCTACAATAAATAGCATGTTTTAAAGGCACAATCTGGGACACTTCCTGTTCTTAAATGATCATTTTCATTACAGATATATCATTCTTGATGAGTTGTACTATGTCAGAGTTAGATGGCAGACCTCCAACAAGGTCACCAGAGGGCAGACCCTCCTAATGGTTTACTAAATGCTTCAGATACTTCCACTAATTAGGGGTGGTTCACGTCATGGAGCAGTTATCTCTACGTGGAGAGAAAATAATCACCCGACCAGGAATTGCTCTTCAGAATGCCAAACTATGTATCCTCACTTCCCTTCCAGCTCTCATTATCCTAAACCTTAGAGCAACATATGTATCCTCACTTCCCTTCCAGCTCTCATTATCCTAAACCTTAGAGCAACCCTGTGAACCAAAGTTTAGCTTCCAACTTCCTTCAAATCTGGTCCTCTCCTCTTGGCCTCGAAACTTTTCTATTCTCATCAGACAGGTTGAGGAAGCTGTACCGACAGGGTTTAGATTCTCATCAGACAGGTTGAGGAAGCTGTACCGACAGGGTTTAGATTCTCATCAGACGGGTTGAGGAAGCTGTACCGACAGGGTTTAGATTCTCATCAGACAGGTTGAGGAAGCTGTACCGACAGGGTTTAGATTCTCATCAGGCAGGTTGAGGAAGCTGTACCGACAGGGTTTAGATTCTCATCAGACAGGTTGAGGAAGCTGTACCGACAGGGTTTAGATTCTCATCAGGCAGGTTGAGGAAGCTGTACCGACAGGGTTTAGATTCTCATCAGACAGGTTGAGGAAGCTGTACCGACAGGGTTTAGATTCTCATCAGGCAGGTTGAGGAAGCTGTACCGACAGGGTTTAGATTCTCATCAGACAGGTTGAGGAAGCTGTACCGACAGGGTTTAGATTCTCATCAGACAGGTTGAGGAAGCTGTACCGACAGGGTTTAGATTCTCATCAGACAGGTTGAGGAAGCTGTACCGACAGGGTTTAGATTCTCATCAGGCAGGTTGAGGAAGCTGTACCGACAGGGTTTAGATTCTCATCAGACAGGTTGAGGAAGCTGTACCGACAGGGTTTAGATTCTCATCAGGCAGGTTGAGGAAGCTGTACCGACAGGGTTTAGATTCTCATCAGACAGGTTGAGGAAGCTGTACCGACAGGGTTTAGATTCTCATCAGACAGGTTGAGGAAGCTGTACCGACAGGGTTTAGATTCTCATCAGACAGGTTGAGGAAGCTGTACCTACAGGGTTTAGATTCTCATCAGGCAGGTTGAGGAAGCTGTACCGACAGGGTTTAGATTCTCATCAGACAGGTTGAGGAAGCTGTACCGACAGGGTTTAGATTCTCCTCAGACAGGTTGAGGAAGCTGTACCGACAGGGTTTAGAGTTTAGACTACCCTGGAGGGTGTGACCACCTCATCCATCCGTCACGGTGCTTATAATGTTGTCAGCAGCTCAGCCGAGGTCACAGCAGAGGGCAGGGCCGTGGAGGCCGGGCTGGAGCCTGAGACACTGGTGTTGCATCCCAAATGGGCCCATAGGGCTCTGGTCAAACGTAGTACACTATTTAGGGAATAGGGTGCCTTTTGGGATGCACACTGGGGCTGAATGTGGAGGCCAGGGCCATTGTGGGTCATTGCTTCGTACCCATGGGAGCTGTTCTCTCTCTGTTCATTCCCCAGGGCTCTCCAGGGCCCCCAGCCTGGATGACTTATGTCCATTGTTCCTGATCTACTGGGTAGGCAGGCAGCACCCACCGCTGGCCAACCATAAATCACCCTGGAATGCACTAATAGGCAGCTAGCATGGAGGGGAAGACACACACATGGAGGGGAAGACACACACATGGAGGGGAAGACACACACATGGAGGGGAAGACACACATAGAGGGGAAGACACACATAGAGGGGAAGACACACATAGGGGAAGACACACATAGGGGAAGACACACATAGAGGGGAAGACACACATAGAGGGAAGACACACATAGAGGGGAAGACACACATAGAGGGGAAGACACACATAGAGGGGAAGACACACATAGAGGGAGGACACACATAGAGGGAGGACACACATAGAGGGAGGACACACATAGAGGGAGGACACACATAGAGGGGAAGACACACATAGAGGGAAGACAAAAATAGAGGGAAGACACACATAGAGGGGAAGACACACATAGAGGGGAAGACACACATAGAGGGGAAGACACATAGAGGGGAAGACACACATAGAGGGGAAGACACACATAGAGGGAAGACACACATAGAGGGGAAGACACACATAGAGGGAGGACACACATAGAGGGGAAGACACACATAGAGGGAAGACACACAGAGGGGAAGACACACATAGAGGGAAGACACACATAGAGGGAAGACACACATAGAGGGGAGACACACATGGAGGGGAAGACACACATAGAGGGGAAGACACACATAGAGGGGAAGACACACATAGAGGGGAAGACACACATAGAGGGAAGACACACATAGAGGGGAATACACACATAAAGGGAAGACACACATAGAGGGGAAGACACACATAGAGGGGAAGACACACATGGAGGGGAAACACACATAGAGGGAAGACACACATAGAGGGAAGACACACATAGCCACTGACTGTGACTCCTTTCCTCCAGCCATATCCTGCACCTAACAGACATTAGGCCTCACACTAACACTCTGTTTTTGCTCTTGTCCTCCCCCCTTTTCCATTCCAACCTCCTCTTAATGACACGAACAGGGATAGACACATACTGGTGGTGAAGGGTTTTGCAGGAGCCAGGAAGAGTCTATGGGTGTGATAACCTGAGAGACATGGCAGTGAAAGAGGGAGGACTTAGGTTGGGAGAGAGAGAAGATAACACAAAAAAGATACAGCTACTGTGAAAGAAGACAGACTTCCCGTTGCCTGCCTGTCTCACCGGCACTCAATAAACCACTGTCTGATCTGCTCTTGCAGAGTTTCCCGTAGGTCAGGGCCGTCCACGGCACGCACAGACTCCTTGATGCTGACCAGGGCCCTCTGGTACTCAGCCTCATTCTCCTCCTGGACCAGCCTGCGAGTCGTCTCCACCTGCTGGGCCTTCAGTTGGGCCACGCTGGGCCTCTGCTGCTGCTGCTCTGGAGGGACCTGAGGACCAGGGAGGACCAGACACAGCTATAGAGATTAGTGGGGTGAGACAGGGATGCAGCGTAAGCCCCACCCTCTTCAACATATATATCAACGAATTGGCGAGGGCACTAGAACAGTCTGCAGCACCCGGCATCACCCTACTAGAATCGGAAGTCAAATGTCTACTGTTTGCTGATGAATTGGTGCTTCTGTCACCAACCAAGGAGGAGGGCCTACAGCAGCACCTAGATCTTCCGCACAGATTCTGCCAGACCTGGGCCCTGACAGTAAATCTCAGTAAGACTAAAATAATGGTGTTCCAAAAAAGGTCCAGTCGCCAGGACCACAAATACAAATTCCATCTAGACACCGTTGCCCTAGAGCACACAAAAACCTAAACATACCTCAGCCTAAACATCAGCGCCACAGGTAACTTCCACTAAACTGTGAACGATCTGAGAGACAAGGCAAGAAGGGCTTCTATGGCATCAAAAGGAACATGCAATTCGACATACCAATTAGGATCTGGCTAAAAATACTTGAATCAGTTATAGAACCCATTGCTCTTTATGGTTATGACAGAGGTCTGGGGTCCGCTCACCAACCAAGAATTCACAAAATGGGAATAACACCAAATTGAGACTGCATGCAGAATTCTGCAAAAATATCCTCAGTGTACAACGTAAAACACCAACTAATGCATGCAGAGCAAAATTAGGCCGATGCCCGCTAATTATCAAAATCCAGAAAAGAGCCGTTCAATTCTACAACCACCTAAAAGGAAGCGATTCCCAAACCTTCCATGACAAAGCCATCACCTACAGAGAGATGAACCTGGAGAAGAGTCCCCTAAGCAAGCTGGTCCTGGGGCTCTGTTCACAAACACAAACAGACCCTAATTGTGTTGCTGTCCTGGGGCTCTGTGGGGTGTGTTTGTGTTTGTGAACAGAGCCCCAGGACAGCAACACAATTAGACACAACCAAATCATGAGAAAACAAAAATATAATTACTTGACACATTGGAAAGAATTAACAGTGGCAGAATACCTGACCACTGTGACTGACCCAAAATTAAGGAAAGCTTTGACTAAGTACAGACTCAGTGAGCATAGCCTTGCTATTGAGAAAGGTCGCCATAGGCAGACCTGGCTCTCAAGAGAAGACAGGCTATGTGTACACTGCTCACAAAATGAGGTGGAAACTGAGCTGCACTTCCTAACCTCCTGCCCAATGTATGACCATATTAGAGACACATATTTCCCTCAGATTACACAGAACCACGAAGAATTTGAATCCAAATCCAATCCAATCACAGCAGCAAGATGTGTGACCTGTTGCCACAAGAAAAGGGCAACCAGTGAAGAACAAACACCATTTATTTCCCCTTTGTACTTTAACTATTTGCACATCGTTACAGCAATGTATATAGACATAATATCACATTTGAAATGTTTTTATTCTTTTGTAACTTTTGTGAGTGTAATGTTTACTGTTTTATTGTTTATTTCACGTTTGTTTATGATCTATTTCACTTGCTTAGGCAATGTTTCCCATGTCAATAAAGCCCCTTAAATTTAATTAAAATTGAATTGAATTGAGAGAGAGAGAGAGTGACAAACAGATTTAACAAAGTTACCATGGCACCAAGGCTTGTCTGGTTATCACCACTGGTACTGATTGGCTGACCTTCACAATACAGACGTGTCTGTGATAGTCTGTGTTTACTGACTCAGAGTAACCCTGCCCCTTTGTTACCCAACACAGTCCTGGTAGAGAGAACAGTGAACAAGTACACCCACCATTCCCAGGAATATCATCTCCTCCAGCCGTTCTCTCCTGGTCCTCTTCCTCTGACTGTAGCCCCGCCAAACCTGGAACATACCAGAACAACAGGACAGCTAGGACACAACACAGGACACCTAGAACACACCAGAAAAACAGGACAGCTAGGACACAACACAGGACACCTAGAACACACCAGAAGAACAGGACAGCTAGGACACAACACAGGACACCTAGAACACACCAGAAGAACAGGACAGCTAGGACACAACACAGGACACCTAGAACACACCAGAAAAACAGGACACCTAGAACACACGAGAACAACAGGACAGCTAGGACACAACACAGGACACCTAGAACACACCAGAAAAACAGGACAGCTAGGACACAACACAGGACACCTAGAACACACCAGAACAACAGGACAGCTAGGACACAACACAGGACACCTAGAACACACCAGAAAAACAGGACAGCTAGGACACAACACAGGACACCTAGAACACACCAGAAAAACAGGACAGCTAGGACACAACACAGGACACCTAGAACACACCAGAAGAACAGGACAGCTAGGACACAACACAGGACACCTAGAACACACCAGAAAAACAGGACACCTTGAACACACCAGAACAACAGGACAGCTAGGACACAACACATAACACATAGAACACACCAGAAAAACAGGACACCTAGAACACAAAAAGACATACCTAGAACCCAAAACAAGACACACATAGAACATAAAACGAGACAAGTAGAACACAACACAAGGGGACAGACAAAATGGGATTTTATAACCAGCATGCCCATACTGCATTGCATGAACAGCTGAGAGCTGAGCAGAGCCAGACAAATGCCAAACACTCAGGTCCTGGGGGCTGGCAGGCAGGAGACAGACGCTACACATGATAACACCTGCTTTTTCCCCCCCACGGAAGAGACCCCTCTCTTTGGCTGCTCTGCTCCAATGATATCTCCCACCGACATAGACGAGGAATGCAACACTACTGCAGGGAGGAATGAGCCTCTGTATCAGTCACAGTAGTGGTGACATCTGATATAAAAGTAGTGTCCTGTTCTACCAAGGTGCTGCTTACAAAGTCAGGTTTGTCTAACAGTGTTTGATCGATACTGTCCCTTGTGCAAGACAGGGATTAACATTGACCCAGCGCTCTGACCTGAACATGAACCCTAACAGGTCAGGTCAACAGAACCACCTGTCACTACCTCAGCCATGCCACATTATTATAACGACACATGATCCAACCTCTCCAGAAAATATCTACACACCCGATTCCTCCGTGAGAGCAATGTGCCCAGCGGCTTTGTTAGGCCAGAGATGGTTTACACTTGGGCCGATGAGAGAGAATGGTGGGGGGAACTGAAAGTGAGTCTGAATTGTAGGTGTTTGTTTCCATGACCTTGCTGATCATGTAATGTGATGACCCTGCGTTTTGACATCTGGGTGTCTGTACGAGAACATCTAGGTGGTACTATGGTTCTGAACCAACCAACAGCAGAGAGGTGACAGGTGGTACTATGGTTCTGAACCAACCAACAGCAGAGAGGTGACAGGTGGTACTATGGTTCTGAACCAACCAACAGCAGAGAGGTGACAGGTGGTACTATGGTTCTGAACCAACCAACAGCAGAGAGGTGACATTGACATAACATTGTTGAGATGAAGTTCTTGTGCCTTTTTGCAAAGCAGGCAGAAAACTATATCACTTGGACCCATTTCTCCATACAAAGTAAAAGCAGCCATCGATTTGGACTTGGACTCAGTCCAAGTGTATAGCAGGGTTTAATACAGATGGTATTCTGTTACCCATCTTTGAGCTACAACCCTCTGACTGGAGAGAGTGATGAACTACAAGCCTCTGACTAGAGAGAGTGATGAACTACAAGCCTCTGACTAGAGAGAGTGGGATGAACTACAACCCTCTAACTAGAGAGAGTGATGAACTACAAGCCTCTAACTAGAGAGAGTGATGAACTACAACCCTCTAACTAGAGAGAGATGAACTACAACCCTCTGACTAGAGAGAGTGATGAACTACAACCCTCTAACTGGAGAGTGGGATGAACTACAACCCTCTGACTAGAGAGAGTGGGATGAACTACAACCCTCTGACTAGAGAGAGATGAACTACAACCCTCTGACTGGAGAGTGGGATGAACTACAACCCTCTGACTAGAGAGAGTGATGAACTACAACCCTCTGACTAGAGAGAGTGATGAACTACAACCCTCTGACTAGAGAGAGTGATGAACTACAACCCTCTGACTGGAGAGTGGGATGAACTACAACCCTCTGACTAGAGAGAGTGATGAACTACAACCCTCTGACTAGAGAGAGTGATGAACTACAACCCTCTGACTAGAGAGAGTGATGAACTACAACCCTCTGACTGGAGAGTGGGATGAACTACAACCCTCTGACTAGAGAGAGTGATGAACTACAACCCTCTGACTAGAGAGAGTGATGAACTACAACCCTCTGACTAGAGAGAGTGATGAACTACAACCCTCTGACTAGAGAGAGAGTGATGAACTACAACCCTCTGACTAGAGAGAGATGAACTACAACCCTCTGACTAGAGAGAGTGATGAACTACAACCCTCTGACTAGAGAGAGTGATGAACTACAACCCTCTGACTAGAGAGAGTGGGATGAACTACAACCCTCTGACTAGAGAGAGATGAACTACAACCCTCTGACTGGAGAGAGTGATGAACTACAACCCTCTAACTAGAGAGAGTGATGAACTACAACCCTCTGACTAGAGAGAGTGGGATGAACTACAACCCTCTAACTAGAGAGAGATGAACTACAACCCTCTGACTGGAGAGAGTGATGAACTACAACCCTCTGACTAGAGAGAGTGGGATGAACTACAACCCTCTAACTAGAGAGAGTGATGAACTACAACCCTCTGACTGGAGAGTGGGATGAACTACAACCCTCTGACTGGAGAGAGTGATGAACTACAACCCTCTGACTAGAGAGAGTGATGAACTACAACCCTCTGACTGGAGAGAGTGATGAACTACAACCCTCTGACTGGAGAGAGTGATGAACTACAACCCTCTGACTGGAGAGAGTGATGAACTACAACCCTCTGACTAGAGAGAGATGAACTACAACCCTCTAACTAGAGAGTGATGAACTACAACCCTCTGACTGGAGAGAGAGATGAACTACAACCCTCTGACTAGAGAGAGTGATGAACTACAACCCTCTGACTGGAGAGAGTGATGAACTACAACCCTCTGACTAGAGAGAGATGAACTACAACCCTCTGACTAGAGAGTGATGAACTACAACCCTCTGACTGGAGAGAGTGATGAACTACAACCCTCTAACTAGAGAGTGATGAACTACAACCCTCTGACTAGAGAGAGTGATGAACTACAACCCTCTGACTAGAGAGAGATGAACTACAACCCTCTGACTGGAGAGAGTGATGAACTACAACCCTCTGACTAGAGAGAGATGAACTACAACCCTCTGACTGGAGAGAGTGATGAACTACAAGCCTCTAACTAGAGAGAGTGATGAACTACAACCCTCTGACTAGAGAGAGTGGGATGAACTACAACCCTCTGACTAGAGAGAGTGATGAACTACAACCCTCTGACTAGAGAGAGTGATGAACTACAACCCTCTGACTAGAGAGAGTGGGATGAACTACAACCCTCTGACTGGAGAGAGTGATGAACTACAACCCTCTGACTGGAGAGTGGGATGAACTACAACCCTCTGACTGGAGAGAGTGATGAACTACAACCCTCTGACTGGAGAGAGTGATGAACTACAACCCTCTGACTGGAGAGAGATGAACTACAACCCTCTGAATAGAGAGAGTGATGAACTACAACCATCTGACTGGAGAGAGTGATGAACTACAAGCCTCTAACTAGAGAGAGTGGGATGAACTACAACCCTTTGTGACCATATTAAAGTAAATGTCCAGTGAAAATCTAACTTTTAAAAGTTAACTCATACTCAAATAATGTTGTTAACTCATCCAATACTTGTATTTGTGGACAAAGCATAAATTGGGGGATTATTTTTTTTTAAACCAACTCAAACTTGTATCTCAAACAGACCTTTTCAAAAATGCTTATTATTTCCTTATAAAGGATGATGTCATCATCCTGAGGATGAGCTGGCCAGTCAGTGGTCTACTTGCATGAATATTTGTAATGCCCACACCATTCCAACACAGAAAAGCTGCTTTTTAACATACTTAATAAATAAAAAAGGAAAACTATTTCACTCATGTTGTAATTAATTATAAGTAATATTTCATAGAAATCTGGAAACACTGAACAGTTACTTTAACCCAGTTAATCAGCTTCCCTGACTGTTGTGTCTTTAGTGGTTCACTCGTATTAAAACATCAGTCAGTACTGTTCAACAGCTATTGGAAATGTAGGCCTGGTATTGAAAGTAAAGTTTGTGGACAAAATATGAGAAACGAAACAATATGTATAGACACCTTACCTTCTGAATGCGTGTGGCAGCCTGGTCGGGGTCCAAGGTGCTGATGGGTGTTTGGCTCTGGGCCTGGCTCCCCTCTTCCTCAGCCTGTCGTATCTCCTTCATGAAGCGATGCCTGAGCCGACCCTGCCGTGCCCGCTCACAAACCTGAAGGACCCGAACAGCTTCCTCCAGACACATGGTCTGAACCGACAGCTCCTGACACAGACAGCAGTATAGACATAAGAGAGACAGGACCTCAACACTATGCGAGTAATGGTAACCTCCTCCCCAGGCATACAACTTGGGGAAGAAGCATCTGCTGTGTGAGACTAGAGTAATGGTAATCTCCTCCCCAGGCATACAACTTGGGGAAGAAGCGTCTGCTGTGTGAGACTAGAGTAATGGTAACCTCCTCCCCAGGTATACAACTTGGGGAAGAAGCATCTGCTGTGTGAGACTAGAGTAATGGTAATCTCCTCCCCAGGCATACAACTTGGGGAAGAAGCGTCTGCTGTGTGAGACTAGAGTAATGGTAACCTCCTCCCCAGGTATACAACTTGGGGAAGAAGCGTCTGCTGTGTGAGACTAGAGTAACGTTAACCTCCTCCCCAGGCATACAACTTGGGGAAGAAGCGTCTGCTGTGTGAGACTAGAGTAACGTTAACCTCCTCCCCAGGCATACAACTTGGGGAAGAAGCGTCTGCTGTGTGAGACTAGAGTAATGTTAACCTCCTCCCCAGGCATACAACTTGGGGAAGAAGCGTCTGCTGTGTGAGACTAGAGTAATGGTAACCTCCTCCCCAGGCATACAACTTGGGGAAGAAGCATCTGCTGTGTGAGACTAGAGTAACGTTAACCTCCTCCCCAGGCATACAACTTGGGGAAGAAGCGTCTGCTGTGTGAGACTAGAGTAATGGTAACCTCCTCCCCAGGCATACAACTTGGGGAAGAAGCATCTGCTGTGTGAGACTAGAGTAATGGTAACCTCCTCCCCAGGCATACAACTTGGGGAAGAAGCGTCTGCTGTGTGAGACTAGAGTAACGTTAACCTCCTCCCCAGGCATACAACTTGGGGAAGAAGCGTCTGCTGTGTGAGACTAGAGTAACGTTAACCTCCTCCCCAGGCATACAACTTGGGGAAGAAGCGTCTGCTGTGTGAGACTAGAGTAATGTTTTAGTTTTATATTTTATTTTACATCCACACTATCTATCTAAGCTGAGGTAAACGTATTTCTTTAATGAATTGCATGGTAACAATTGTAATAATTTCTTCCATAAGGGAGTCTGATAGTGTGTTTCTCTAACCTGCTCAACCTGTTCAATGTGTCCCCCTTTAGCCATGACATGAGCCAGCATCTTCTCTCTGTCCCGCAGCACATGCATCTTCTCTCTCACAAAATACTGAGGAATGGGCACCTCCAGGTCCTCCTGCAAAGTATAATATTGCAGAAATATTTCTCTGTCGTTGTGTGTGATTCAAAAGGTAGAATCTCTGAGTTAAAGGGGTGAGTTCCAAATACTTTGAAAATGACTGTCAGGATACAGAAATTCATTTTCCTCATTCCCCCTTCACGTCCTACCACTCAGTCCCCGGTACAGTACCACTGACTCACAGGCGTCAGCTTGAGGTCCTGCAGCACATCATCAAAGTAGTGGAACTCTGAGAACTCCAGCTCCACCATCTCGTTCTTGAGCTCCAGGATTCTACCCATCACGCCGTCCAACACGTGCCTGACCACGCGCCTCTTCTGGGGGTGAACTATCTGGTCGTAGACAGCCTCCAGGCTGCGGAAGATCTGCAGGTACTTCAGGTAGAAGGTGGCCAGGCCCTGGAAGACCTGCAGCCGGTCCTTCAGTGGCCGAGGGGCAGTGGGAGGGTGCTCATCCACCAGGAGGTCCTCCAAGGCTCCATGGGCCTGGACCCACATCCTGGTGTAGGAGCTGAGGAGAAGGACAAGGAGAAGGAGGAGAAGGGAAAAGAGAAGCAGAAGGGAGAGTGAAGGAGGAGGAGAAGGGAGAGCGAAGGGGAAAGAGGAGGAGGGGAAGGAGGTGAATGAGAACGAACAGGAGAGAGAAGGTGAAGGGGAAACAGAAGGAGAAGGGGAAAGAGGAGGAGAAGGGAGAGTGAAGGAGGAGAAGGGAGAGCAAAGGGGAAAGAGGAGGAGATGGAGGAGGAGGTGAAGGAGAAAGAACAGGAGGAGAGAGAAGGTGAAGGGGAAACAGAAGGAGAAGGGGAGGGAGGAGAAGGGGAAAGAGAAGGAGAAGGGAGAGTGAAGGAGGAGGAGGAGAAGGGAGAGCGAAGGAGAAGGGCATATCGTATGTGGATGGAAACGTGATGGACCAGACTAAACCATCTAGATCAATTTCACTGGACATATTTCGAGGGGAGGGTTCTCTTTCTTACTATTTCTGGCTCTTTATCACTTTTCTCTCTTACTTTTCTGGATGAACAAAGGCCATGGTAGAACCGTCACCTGCTTCAGGATAGCTGTCCTTGGCAGAGTTATCTCTCCAAGTAATGTCTGATAAGTACCATTAAAAGGATTGAAAGATACTAACACCTATTTCTTGCACTTTGAACTAGATTGTCAATAACCCTCTCTTTGTCATGCAGTAACTGGCAGGTGATCTGTCAGTCAAAACCTTCAAACAAGCCTAACACCACCTGGCTAAAACACCTGGGAATGAGAGGGGTGCACTTGTCTTCTTGGTCATAGTTGATATTTACTGTAGGTATAAAAATACCTTCCTACCCAGGCATAGCTGTAGTAAAAATTAGAGTTTGACACATAGAACTAGCAATGCCATAGAAGAAAACAAAAATGGCCGCTAGATATCCCTAATGTCACTCCCTAACAGCCATCAATAAATAACCATTATAGGCCTACAGATGTAGGATCTTAATTTGACCTATATTATCACAGCAAAATAAACCAACAGCAACAGGATTTTAACAGATTTGAACATTTAGTCCATAATCTTGCTTTCAGCTGGGCAAAAGTAGACTACATGAAAAGTGCAATACTGTTAATATAACAGTGTGTTAATGTGGGTTTTCAGTTCATTTATGTGAATCACAAAGCTCACCTGCATTTCCTGCGGTGCAGGAAAAGTCTCAGCAACAAAAGAGTGATCAAATTACGCTCCTACATCTGTATACATGTCATTATTTTCTCTTTTAACATAGTTGCTGCCTCTGTAAATCTAAAAGAGCCAAGGCTTACAATGGTGAAACCATGCTCCTTTCATATTGCTATGAGGCCTATGCCATTACCCTAAAGGCAGCATTTCCATGGCCCACTCTTGTTAGGGGACTGGTTGAATCAAAGCTGCCAGGGGTGAGTGGGTGGGAATGGGGGAGGTGTAGTGAGGACTAGGCTGAAAGGACATTTCTGAGGGGGACATTACAATAAAAATGAGAGGGTGTTGGGGAATTCAACCAGATACCCAACTAGTGCCCAGGCAACAACACTGTTAAGTCAAAATAATTCAAAGGACCCCCAATAAACCCCCCCAAAATACAAGGTCAACAAATCACAAAGGCTTATACCGGTCAGGGGACCAGGAAATAAAGGATTAGGCTTTATTTTGTTTCATTTGTTTCACATGTCCTCGGTGACTAGACATATTTCTGTGAATAAAGCTGTGTGGTAACATTTCAGTAACGACATCTAGGGATGGGAAATATAGCTCAGACTAACTGCTTTTGAAATGCTTAGCGAGGTTGATACAAGCATGCCTGTCTGTTGTTATGGGAACAGCAAAACACAATGTAGACCTCCTCTCTCTTTCGCAAACTGCTGCTCTCCCATAGCCCGTTTAATAGTCAGGAAATCATAAAGGAAGTATGACCACAACTGAGTAAGTGGTTTCCTCTGTTTAGGGTTTTGCAGTGCCTCTCCTGGAAATATTAGTCTGTGGATGTCATTTTGATTTTTCCAAGTGTCCTATAGGCCTATATAGTCTAGCCACAACATTGCTTACAGAATTTTCACAATATGAGATACATCATGTAGATAAAACAAAATAGAATACCTGTGTGACATTCTTGAGTGGAATTCCACGAGCTGTTTCCAATAGAATTGTGAGTTCTGTTTTTCTTGATGCACTACAAGGCTATTAATGCACATTCATTGCATTGGGCGACAGGAAGCCTAGTGGTTAGAACGTTGTACTAGAAACCGAAAGGTTGCAAGTTCAAATCCCCGAGCTGACAAGGTAAAAATCTCTCCTTCTGCCCCTGAACAAGGCAGTTAACCCACTGTTCCTAGGCTGGTATTGAAAATAAGAATTTGTTCTTAACTGACTTGCCTAGTAAAATAAAAAATTGCGCATCTGATAGATTTAATTTCCTAATTAAAAAATAGGGTAATTGATGATAATAGCTATATTTACGTTATTCTAGGGGAAACACCGCTGTTCTAGATCGGTTCCATCCTTGGGATGTTCAGACTCTCAGAAACCGTTCGGCAGTCAAAACATGGGTCAGACAGGTGCTTTGGAGACCAGGTTAAAATCTCTATCACACAAAACAGGAGCCAATAACATCGCATTTGATGTGGGAAAATATCGTCATACTCTCAAATAACACAGAATAAGATTATATTTTTAAACACGAATCGTTATTGAAATTTGTATCAATAAAATCACACTGAAGATGCCATACTATACCTATTTTTCAATTTAAAGACTTCGCCAAAAAAGTTAGGCGCGTCCCATCGACTGAAGCGTCTTTGCTTTCTTGCTGTGTGTGCACCAGAGCGTCTAGCAACGAAACGCCACGCCTGCGCAATGAGGTTTGACCAAACGAGCGCTCCTGTCGTTCAGAACTATAGCAGAGAGATGTTGCTCTCACTTTACCGGCAGCAAATTAATTTATACAGAGCATTCCTTTCTCTTTTTTCAGTCTACATTTTCACAAGTTGTTTTTTAAAAGTTGTTGACAATATTTAGTCAACATTACCAGCACATGTAAAGACAGACACACGCCACTATATGCACGCGTAGTCAAATGAGCTGGCTGAATAGAGATGTAATGGCTTTCTAATGTGCAATATCAGCATAGTGTAAAATTCAATTAGCAGTGAACGCATCAATAGATCCTAAGGACATCCTTTATCCCGGTGGTCCCCCAACACAAAGGCTGATTATGAGTGCTATATGATCCGTCATGCGTGCCTGCCATGGTATATTGAATAACTGAATGGTGAGACAGACAGTGACACACAGGTGCGCTACAGCCTGTTGAAATGAACTTTCCACGCGTTCGCTAATGGCTACATCAAAAGTAGCAGATAGACCTATAATGTTTGAAGTGGAACGGTATTTCAGATAACTTATATATGTACACTGCTCAAAAAAATAAAGGGAACACTTAAACAACACAATGTAACTCCAAGTCAATCACACTTCTGTGAAATCAAACTGTCCACTTAGGAAGCAACACTGATTGACAATAAATTTCACATGCTGTTGTGCAAATGGAATAGACAAAAGGTGGAAATTATAGGCAATTAGCAAGACACCCCCAAAAAAGGAGTGATTCTGCAGGTGGTGACCACAGACCACTTCTCAGTTCCTATGCTTCCTGGCTGATGTTTTGGTCACTTTTGAATGCTGGCGGTGCTCTCACTCTAGTGGTAGCATGAGACGGAGTCTACAACCCACACAAGTGGCTCAAGTAGTGCAGTTCATCCAGGATGGCACATCAATGCGAGCTGTGGCAAAAAGGTTTGCGTGCCTGCCACAGTGCACCTCCTTGCACAAAGGCGGAGGTATCGGTCCTGCTGCTGGGTTGTTGCCCTCCTACGGCCTCCTCCACGTCTCCTGATGTACTGGCCTGTCTCCTGGTAGCGCCTCCATGCTCTGGACATTACGCTGACAGACACAGCAAACCTTTTTGCCACAGCTCGCATTGATGTGCCATCCTGGATGAACTGCACTACTTGAGCCACTTGTGTGGGTTGTAGACTCCGTCTCATGCTACCACTAGAGTGAAAGCACCGCCAGCATTCAAAAGTGACCAAAACATCAGCCAGGAAGCATAGGAACTGAGAAGTGGTCTGTGTTCACCACCTGCAGAATCACTCCTTTTTTGGGGGTGTCTTGCTAATTGCCTATAATTTCCACCTTTTGTCTATTCCATTTGCACAACAGCATGTGAAATTTATTGTCAATCAGTGTTGCTTCCTAAGTGGACAGTTTGATTTCACAGAAGTGTGATTGACTTGGAGTTACATTGTGTTGTTTAAGTGTTCCCTTTATTTTTTTGAGCAGTGTATATATAAACTCATCTTATCAATGATCCACAGTGCAATTTCATATTCCGCTGACATGTTTGATATCATTAAAATAGAGGTTTAAGGACACAACATGGGCAGTTATGTAGCCAACTGTAAACACATAAGGTGGAGGGGAGAGGAGTGCTTTTTACCGAATCTCACTGGATTCCCCTCTGACGGGCCCAGGCTAGGTGGGAACAACCTCAGAAAGTACCAGAATCTGGTGTTGGCTTGCAGGACATCAGAGACTGGCCCTGATGGTTCTGTCAGATGCAGTGAGGATGGACATGCATTGTTCAACCAGGTGCAGCACCCTGGCTTTGTCAGACACAATCTATCTACTGTATCAAATTCCCTGGCAAACAAACATCCATCCTTCCTTTATAAAATTAGACAATACATTGGCAAATATTTCAATGAATGAGATTCCACATTGCGCTTTTTTATATGGCATATGGTAAGATGTCTTGCCAAAATCAAGATAACAAGAGCCAAGCTGGCATAGGGCCTGTGTGTTTAAACTCATCCCAGTAGGGAATGCAGGAGAGCAGGTGAGCTCCTAAAGAACGCCAAGCCTTTGAGTTTGTTCCAAGAAAGGTTAAAAATAGTTAAACACCAAATACATTCACCTACCAAGTGTTCAACTTTAACCACCTGCAGGTCAAATAAAGGAGAGTGTCTCTTCTGTCTAGATAATATGTTTACATGAATTCCTTCATCCACATTTTGCCTAGAAGCGCAGGATAATCGAATTTTCACACCAATCTTTTATGCGCGCACTCAGGTCACTCCAAATGGGATTTGGTTTAATAGACAGCCTTATTAGGGAATTTGGTAATGAAGCCCTTTATTTTTATTTACATCAGGTGAACTTGTGGCTTGCATTTGTTTTCTACATTTTAGTCATCATTTTACAGGAGCAATTAGGTCAAAATGCCTTGCTCAGGGGTACATCAACATATTTTTAATCTAGTCAGCTCTGGAATTCGAACCTGCGACCTTTCAGTTAGTGCCCCGAAGCTCTTAACCGCTAGGCTACCTGCCGCCGTGGATACCAGTTGTATGTCTCTGCATCCAGAATGATAGAGGTAGTTTAGTGAGCCAATGCTAACTAGCGCTAGCGCAATGACTGCTAGCATGTGACTGGATGGTTGGCTGCAACCATAGCAATTGCGCTAACGCTAGTTAGTAACTTCCTTCAAACTGCAGGCAGATGTAAAAATGGTATGCACAAGTTCATCTGACTCTGGTGAAGTAGATAAAGGGCTTCATTGCCAAATTCCAGAAGTATCCCTTTAAAGATGTGAATACATCATTATATAGGCCTATTAATGCATTCAAATTGATGTTTAAAAGTAGGCATAGACTATAATTCAGGGTAAAACATAGCCTATTGGCTAACAGTTTCTTGTAAATATTTTACATTAAATTTAGTCAATTATCTACCAATATTCTAATGAATTTAGCATAGGCTACTAAATTATAATAATATCATGATAATATATGGCCCTACAGAAAAGCTCGTAAATCTATTATAAGAAATTCCCCCTAAAGAATTCAGCACCAAAGCACCACCAGTATCGGAAGGTGATGGAATGCAAAGCAGCATTGGACGTCAGACTTTTCAGTACTCGGACACAAATAACTAACTACTGTTTATATCTCTATTATGTTGGTGGGAGTGGAAATCCGATGTTTCGCAAGTCCGTCGATTCCATTGTTTTTTTTCTGAAACATCAATGAATCAGTTTTACCAAGCTGCCTAGTTGCCCTAGTAGGCGTTGCTCTCTGCAGTATTTAACAAGTGCACCGGGACAAAGCGAGGTAGTCTCGACAGAGCAGGAACCCGAGAGCTCTTCAGTCAATTTGCGTATGACCTACAGACTTCAACAGGCCTACTATAACGTCAATATTGACACCAGTCTAGGGACTCTCAAAAGCATTCACGGGGACATTCTGTGCAATTTCTGTATTGAAGGAGTTACAAAGGACACAGAAAGGCATTTTGTAAGTAACCTTTAAATAACACTACCCATAGTGCATTTTATCCTACTTTTTCACTGACAGAAAATAAAATACATTTCGTTTTCATAGGCTATTATAGTTTTTCTAACTGGCATGTTATATGTATGTTATTTGTTAGTTTTTATTGAGTTTAGAAAACGAGTGCTTTGACATTACCCAACCATTCCATGGCGCTGAGATTTGTTGTGCTCTGAAGTTGTCACACATTTGTAAAAACGCCCCGGGTCTCACAGTTGGGGGTGTGGATTAACAGTGGGTCCAGCGGATTAACAGTGGGTTATATCCCCGCAGACTGGTCTACATTCAATCAGATCTAGATTGCCCTGTATGTAAGCAAATGATACGGCAATGGATAGACGCACCTAAATTGTGCACAATAACGTTATTATTATTATTATTATTTTTAATCTTAACATAATGCATTATAGCTGACAGGTAGAGAGATAGCGTGTTTAGGAACTGTGGGTCTGTTTATGTGAATAAATCACGCATCAAATAATTAATGGAAAGGTTCTGTAGTTGGTAGTGTGTATTTCTGTTAACAAAAGTAGTTTATAGTAGGACAACAGTCATCTACTGTATCTTCAGAAGATTTCTGCACTATCACTAAAATTCCACTAGACTGACCCATTTTGGTCATTCACATATTCAGCAGGCTATTTGCTGGATGGACACCGTTAATAGCCGACCTTTCAATGTATTCATTTAGTACAGATGGTTGCAGAATTTTCACTGTGAATAAGAGTGGGGAGAGAGAAATGGGGGGGGAGGGTTCCTTGGAGGAGGAGGGAAACAGTTTAAAGTTGCAGGGTTTCTGCTGAGACCAGAACTAGAAGGGGGATTGAGAGGGAGAGGGAGGATGGAGAGGGGAAGGGAGAGGGGTGGGAGAGGAGAGGGGGAAGGGAGATGGGGAGGGAGAGGGAAGGGAGATGGACAGGGAGATGGAGAGGGGGAGGGAGTGTAGTATGCAGAGAGGAAAAAGCAGTGAGACAGAAAGACAGTGAGAGACTGGGAGCGAGAAAGAGAGTGGAGGTGTGTGTAATATGTGTATACTGTATGTCTGTGTGTGTGTGTGAGTGTGTGAGTGTGTGATTAAGTGAATGAGTGAGTGAGTGCATGTGTGTGTGAGTGTGTTTGTGTATGTCTGTGGTAGGATGTAATATTGGGGTGTGGTGGTGAGCGACGCTGTGTCCACACGGGCAGCTCTTTGTGCCCCAGACGGTGCTAGCTGCCCTGGGGCCATTGGGGGCTAGAGGGAGGACAAGGGAACCAGGTGAAGAGCCACTCTGTTTGACCAGTGAAAACACAACAGATTTACAAGGACTGGGGTCCTCAAAAGGGCCACGGCGTTTTATGGCACGTGGAGATGCAGCATTTAATGTCATCCATTCCCAAATGCATGGTGGGAGTGACGGCAGTAAAAACACCAAGCTTTCTGCAGCTTTTGGTTTTAATGTAACCCACCTCTCCCAAATGGGTCAGGCTTTTAGTTTTCATCTGTCACTGATTTAAGGTCATCTTAAAGACAGCTGTCTATCTACTCATGTTACCCACAATGCTTTTAAGGCTATATGGTAATTTTGTTAGATGAACAAACATCTGGCTAATGTTATAAGCAAATAAAGAAACGATTAAGTTGTTTGATGGTTAAATCCAGTTAATCTGTTTCAATTGCATTTATATTAGTCCTATTTGTTTTACAGACATAAAGTATAAACTCTGAACAGTCTGAACAGGTCTTATGAAGTATAAACTCTGAACAGTCTGAACAGGTCTTATGAAGTATAAACTCTGAACAGTCTGAACATGTGTTATGAAGTATAAACTCTGAACATGTCTAATGAAGTATAAACTCTGAACAGTCTGAACAGGTCTTATGAAGTATAAACTCTGAACAGTCTGAACAGGTCTTATGAAGTATAAACTCTGAACAGTCTGAACATGTGTTATGAAGTATAAACTCTGAACAGTCTGAACAGGTCTGATAAGGTATCAACTCTGAACAGTCTGAACAGTCTGAACACTTCTTATGAAGTGCGGTAGTCCATGAAGACCTGCAGTAAAAGCCAAGTAGTGAGAGGTTTAATCAGTGTGTGAAGGGCTACCCAGCAGCACCAGTTGCATCCTGTGTTCTATGGTCTCATCTGATGTGAAGCTCTCTGGCTCGCTTCACATCTCTCTCTCAACAACGCGGCCCTCTGACCCCTGACCCTCGAACTGTCGGTTCAAAGGAAAGGGCCATGATATGATGCCGGTTCACTGTTTCTAGTGAATAACCGGACCGTTCACCTTCCATACCTTCCATAGTGTGTGCGAGCACGCACGCACACACGCACACACACACACACACACACACACACACACACACACACACACACACACACACACACACACACACACACACACACACACACACACACACACATTCCATCCTGTCCATATCTCAATCGCAGGCTACGTTTCCGTGTCCGTGAAGTCCTCACCTTGAGGTATTCCTGGGTCACATTGAAAGCATCAGTACACTCTTCACTCTCTTTGTGCTAAAGGCTAAGTGAATGCCGTTGAGAGGTCCTTGTGAGGTTGGGAGGTCCCTATTTCACTGTCATAAAAATGGATGTACACAAATACATGGAGTCATAAATGTCCATGCTCCACATGTACCTACAGTATTTACTGACATTTATTTGATTTAGCTTAAAATGGACCTTGTTAAATTTTGAGTGAATTTTTAAATCTCCACATTTACATTTGAAAATGGTATAATCTGAAAAGCCCTTTATTTTGATTCAGTAATAAATCATTTACTGGCTTACTTCAGTTCACAATTCAGTGGTAATACAGGCATAGTTGAAATAGTCCCTCAGCACCCAGTTTGCAGTAGTCAGATTAGTCTCAGATGTGAGAATCTGTCTGTTCTAGACCATGATAACTCCTCTTGCTTGTTATTGATGTACTAGGAGGAATTCTACTTGTTAATGATGTACTAGGAGGAATTCTACGTGTTATTGATGTACTAGGAGGAATTCTATGTGTTATTGATGTACTAGGAGGAATTCTACTTGTTATTGATGGACTAGGAGGAACACTGCTTGTTATTGATGTACTAGGAGGAACACTGCTTGTTATTGATGTACTAGGAGGAACTCGGGAGTCCTGTGGAATGTCTCTGTCTAATGAACTAGAGGGAAAACATTGAGAACATTCCTGGACACAGCATGCGATCGGTCTAACCCCTGACATCCCACCATGCCGCCTCGGACAGAGGCGCCATGCCCATGGGGAGCACAGGGGACATGACCCTCAGATTTATCCTGTAATAAAAAATACTAAAAAGTCTCTGTAATACTACTAGCCACCTTGCAATTGTATGAAGTTGGCTTTAGCTAGTCCAGATAGGTTCCCAATCACCCAACCTGATAACTAGCTACCAAGAAGCCTTTTCAGGTTATCAATCAAGTTCCAGTAACTAGCTTGTCTAAAACTATCTTAGCTGGAATGCCTGCTGGCAAGGTTTGAAGACTTTAACCAATAACTAAATGTACTGAATAAGTCACATACCTTTCAATCTTTTACCCAGATTTTAGCAGAGATGCAGAGAGCATATTTAGTTTCTTTAAAACAATAACTGCCGTTCAGGAGGATACAGTCAGCTCAAGAGTTATGCTTAGATATGCAGAAAAATAAACATATCTTTTTTTACATAGAATTAAGCATGGAAAACGCTGTTTCAGGTGTTTGAAAAATGGAAGATTCTCCAACTTCAGGACCACCAAGCCCCCCCCAGACATCCTCACATACTTTGTAACCCCTCAGATTTCGGGGGTCATTGATGCCCCTGGCCTCTTGAGATGTTTTAGATAATGCCTGTTGTCCCTCTAAACAAATGATTGTTTGACATATTTGGTCCATATGTTTGTGTGGTCACCGAGCAAATGTCTTGTTTTGCAAATGGACATATTTCCGCTCATACAGCCCCTCAGTTGATCCATTTGTTTTGCGCGAACTCTAACCAGCAAACTTCTTGCTTTACAGATTGTGGATTCTGGCTTTTTCACAACACGGCCTTCCCCCCACTGCGGTGAACGCCACCATGAGTCTGAGTGTGAACGAGCTGACGGAGCTGATGGAGATGTGGGCGGAGCTTAACTTCACGGGGGACAACATGTCATCCCACCACGTAGAGGCTCTGCTGTGCCCGGCTGGGTTCAGCCACGCGGCGGTGCTCTACACCCTCTCTGTCCTCTACATCTTCATCTTCCTGGTGGGCCTGGCCGCCAACACCCTGGTGGTGTGGGTCAACCTCCGCTCAGAGAGGAACCGCTTTGAGACCCACCTGTACATCCTCAACCTGGCTGTGGCTGACCTCTGTGTGGTGGCTACTCTCCCAGTCTGGGTCAGCTCGTTGCTGCAGCGCGGCCACTGGCCCTTCGGCGAGGCCGTCTGTAAGATCACCCACCTGGTGTTCAGCGTCAACCTCTTCGGGAGTATCTTCTTCCTCACCTGTATGAGCGCGGACCGCTACATGTCCGTGGCGCTATTCGGAGACGGAGGGAACAGCCGCAGGAAGAAGGTGGTGCGGAGGGTGATCTGTATCCTGGTTTGGCTGCTGGCGCTGGCCGCCTCTGTCCCAGACACTTACTTTCTCCAGGCGGTCAAGTCCACACACTCTGACGCCACCCTGTGCCGGCCCGTCTACCCCACTGACAACCCCCGAGAGTGGATGGTGGGCATTCAGCTTAGCTTCATCGTCCTGGGCTTCGCCATCCCATTACCGGTCATCGCTGTCTTCTACCTGTTATTAGCAGGCGCCATTGGCAACGCCAACCCGCCAGGCTCCAGCGCCATCTCAAACCAGGAGCGACGCATCAGGTGAGTGCCTCCCTTACACACACACGCACGCACGCACGCACGCACGCACGCACGCACGCACACACACACACACACACACACACACACACACACACACACACACATACGCTTTATAAATCCAATCAATGATCAATGATTAATCAATGATTATTATTATTATTATTATCAGCCGGAAGATCATCCTGACCTACATTGTGGTGTTCCTGGTCTGCTGGCTGCCCTACCACGGAGTCCTATTGGTCGACACTTTATCTCTCCTCAACGTCCTGCCCTTCAGCTGCAGGCTGGAGAACTTCCTGTATGTGTCCCTCCACCTGACTCAGTGCTTCAGCCTCATCCACTGCTGCATCAACCCCGTCATCTATAACTTCATCAACAGGAACTACCGTTACGACCTCATGAAGGCCTTCATCTTCAAGTATTCCACCAAGACGGGCCTGGCCAAGCTCATTGACGCATCACATGTGTCCGAGACGGAGTACTCGGCCGTGGCGGCGGTGGAGAATAACGTGTGATTGACCCGCTGGGAGAGGACAGGATAAGATGGGATACACTTTATTGTCCCTAAGGGGAAAATTGTCTTGGACCCACAGAGGTGATGTCACACAACCCACAGAGAACTGACTCTCTACCAAACAGACTCTATTTAAGGCCTGCTGAACGGGCTGAACAGTTAACTGACTGCATGCAGTCCCTGGGAAGGACATCTCAAGCACATTAGACGCACTGTAAAAGACCAAGACCAAATACATATGCTCTGTTTCATTTACAGTGTGACTCCACTTTTGTTATAATTTCCCCCTTTTTGAGTGAGTTTGGTTAACTTCCCCCTGGCTAGTAACAGGGGTGGGGGGTCTTCTTCATAAAGCACTACTTCTGAACTGGAGACTTGGTGTCACCCAAACAGATGGTTCAACAACACCGTAAACACACACACACACACACACACACACACACACACACACACACACACACACACACACACACACACACACACACACACACACACACACACACACACACACACACACACACACACACACACACTTCCCCCTGCCCTGGTCGGAGCCACAGCGGAGGGAGACGAGGTGCTCTCCCTGCCAGTGTTTATGTGAGCAGGCAGTCAGTCAACCAGACTCCATTACCCTGAAGGACCTGCCACTGAATCAAGCCACTGTGTTTAAATGGAAATCAGGAATGTCAAACGGACTGACAGCCGAGACCAGAGTCAAAACTCTAAAGCTATATTTTATTTTGTATTCTTTATTCTGATCCCCCTCAGCTGACTCTTAGCTTCTGGTCTTCGCTGGGGCCATAAAAAAGACATTACAAACACGAAAGCCAATCTGTAGAATGTGAGAAGTAGATGTATGTATGTTGATGTATGTTGATATATGTATGTTGATGTATGTATGTTGATGTATGTATGTTGATGTATGTATGTTGATGTATGTATGTTGATGTATCTATGTTGATGTATGTATGTATGTTGATGTGTGTATGTTGATGTATGTATGTATGTTGATGTATGTATGTTGATGTGTGTATGTTGATGTATGTATGTTGATGTATGTATGTTGATGTATGTATGTTGATGTATGTATGTATGTTGATGTATGTATGTTGATGTATGTATGTTGATGTATGTATGTTGATGTATGTATGTTGATGTATGTATGTTGATGTATGTATGTTGATGTATGTATGTTGATGTATGTATGTATGTTGATGTATGTATGTTGATGTATGTATGTTGATGTGTGTATGTTGATGTATGTATGTATGTTGATGTATGTATGTTGGTCAGTGAGGTGTCCATATAAAGCCAGGAGGATCCATCCAGTCCCAAACACTCCTCTAGATGACTCATTTAGAAAGTATTGGTGCTTAGTATGTAGAATGAAGGAGTAGACTTTCAAATCCACATTATTAGATCATTGTTTATTCTGTAAATATCATATTTATATATTTGTTGATTTGTAGGTGCAGTGATTTTGTTAAGTTTTGTGAAACGGAATCAATGAAGGTGTGCTTTCTGTGTAATGTTAAAAAAAATGGCAGTTATGCTACTGTTTAAAATAATATACCATTAGTTATATTTTAGTTATCTTGTTCTTTTTGTTCAACTAGTTTGCATTTATTTCACTACACAAAAGAAAAACAATGTGTGTACATTTCAGTCACAACCTGAAAATTATTTGCAACTGTTTTTGAATTTGCAAACACAGTTTCTTGCCAGTCAGTTGATGTTTTTACGCTCTTGTGTAAAATAACAAATAAATGCACAAAACAGTTTATTATTGCCTCAAACTTCTTTGTCTGAGAATATTTGTGTTTTGGAATGTATAGAATGCTCTTCTTGAACTTGTGTCGGTGTGTGTTCTAGAATGTATGGGTTGTGTTCTCTTGTAGAACAACATGTGTCTGTGTGTGTTCTAGAATGTATGGGCTGTGTTCTCTTCTAGAACAACATGTCTCTGTGTGTGTTCTAGAATGTATGGGTTGTGTTCTCTTCTAGAACAACATGTGTCTGTGTGTGTTCTAGAATGTATGGGTTGTGTTCTCTTGTAGAACAACATGTGTCTGTGTGTGTTCTAGAATGTATGGGTTGTGTTCTCTTCTAGAACAACATGTGTCTGTGTGTGTTCTATAATGTATGGGTTGTGTTCTCTTCTAGAACAACATGTGTCTGTGTGTGTTCTAGAATGTATGGGTTGTGTTCTCTTCCAGAACAACATGTGTCTGTGTGTGTTCTAGAATGTATGGGTTGTGTTCTCTTCCAGAACAACATGTGTCTGTGTGCGTTCTAGAATGTATGGGTTGTGTTCTCTTCTAGAACAACATGTGTCTGTGTGTGTTCTAGAATGTATGGGTTGTGTTCTCTTCTAGAACAACATGTGTCTGTGTGTGTTCTAGAATGTATGGGTTGTGTTCTCTTCTAGAACAACATGTGTCTGTGTGTTCTAGAATGTATGGGTTGTGTTCTCTTATAGAACAACATGTGTCTGTGTGTGTTCTAGAATGTATGGGTTGTGTTCTCTTCTAGAACAACATGTGTCTGTGTGTGTTCTATAATGTATGGGTTGTGTTCTCTTCTAGAACAACATGTGTCTGTGTGTGTTCTAGAATGTATGGGTTGTGTTCTCTTCTAGAACAACATGTGTCTGTGTGTGTTCTAGAATGTATGGGTTGTGTTCTCTTCCAGAACAACATGTGTCTGTGTGTGTTCTAGAATGTATGGGTTGTGTTCTCTTCTAGAACAACATGTGTCTGTGTGTGTTCTAGAATGTATGGGTTGTGTTCTCTTCTAGAACAACATGTGTCTGTGTGTGTTCTAGAATGTTTGGGTTGTGTTCTTTTCTAGAACAACATGTGTCTGTGTGTGTTCTAGAATGTATGGGTTGTGTTCTCTTCTAGAACAACATGTGTCTGTGTGTGTTCTAGAATGTATGGGTTGTGTTCTCTTCCAGAACAACATGTGTCTGTGTGTGTTCTAGAATGTATGGGTTGTGTTCTCTTCTAGAACAACATGTGTCTGTGTGTGTTCTAGAATGTATGGGTTGTGTTCTCTTCTAGAACAACATGTGTCTGTGTGTGTTCTAGAATGTTTGGGTTGTGTTCTCTTCTAGAACAACATGTGTCTGTGTGTGTTCTAGAATGTATGGGTTGTGTTCTCTTCTAGAACAACATGTGTCTGTGTGTGTTCTAGAATGTATGGGTTGTGTTCTCTTCTAGAACAACATGTGTCTGTGTGTGTTCTAGAATGTATGTGTTGTTTTCTCTTCTTGAACAACATGTGTCTGTGTGTGAGTGGCAGAACCTAATCAGGACCAACTGTGCTCCAGCCCAGTTATTCCCTGTAGTTTGTGTCTGGATGAAGAGAAACCCCAGGTGTTCACCAAGTCAGTTAACCGTGTCAATGAGAGACCTTTCTACCCACCGTGGTCTGAAGCTGTACCAACTGTGTGTAAATCACACTGTCCTGGTAGAACCCTGTTTAACCAGCTGATGGGAAGAAAAGAAAGAGAAACAAATTGATATCACAGCATGGAAGTCATTGAACACATCTCTTCTTTTCCACAACATTCAGTAATCTTGTTAAAACCCTGTTTATCCCAAAGAACTCTGTATATATGGGGTAGTTTATATGTTTAGCTGCTGCAGATTCAGGACATGAAAGGAGAAATTTTGAAATCACAATTAATCATGTTTCTCCAGTAACCACCATCGAACAACAACCAAGACATGATATTTAATAAACACACAAACAAACCACCTCCCTGGTGGGAACTATGCTCTTCCAGCAGGGTTGTCCCCCGTGTCAGGGGCAGTCGCATCCACATTAGCCCAGTGGAGTGTGATGATCCCTGGGGCAACAGACTGACTGACAGTGGCTCCTGACTGGCTCCTGGAGGATTCCTCCAGCCCTGTCTAAACGTGTCCCCCACCCAGGGGCCTCAGGCTAGGTTTGTTACTTGGACTAGCAGGTAGGCAGAGAGGCCGTTCTGGCAGGAGACAGAATGATGTTTGAAAGCTTACAGGTTAGCTGTTACATGGATTGTTATGAGAGCTGACTCAGAAGCTGGTTTAGGGATATCTGGGGAGTCCAGTCAATGAAACTCAAAGACATGAGTATCTGGTATCCAACTGGTTTTCAGGTTGACTAGTTTGGCATCTACCCAGCCTGTCCCAATCAAGCACTTTCCACTATGTATAAGATTCTATAGGAGAACATACAGAAAGAGGCATGACAGTCAGGACATTAAGACCAATCCAGTAAGACAACAGCTAAGACGAATCCCTGTGCTATTTCACTGTTTCACTCTCCCGACCAAACATCAATGGGACTTCCAGAACAACGCCAGAGAGGTCTAAGAGCATCTCTCCTGTGTGAGGGCCTCCTGAATGGACTGATCGTGGGAGCAGTGTGCGTCTGAATGCCAAAGGCCTCCGTGGCGGCACAGCCATGTAGCAGAACAAATAGCCTTTCACTGTATCCTCATTCCTCCTGGGACACAGAAAAGCAGGCGGTGTGTGTGTGTATGAGTGGTTGTGTGTGTGTGTGTGGATTCCTCGTTCTCACGGCCATGAATGTGGCAGTGAAACAGCGATCTGATCCACTGTCAGATCAGTCTCCCAGGAGGTATGAGCTCATTTTCCAACCCCACTCCTCCACCCCTCATCACCCCTCCCTCATCCTCCCATCCTCCCTCCTCCTCCTATCCTCCCTCATCCTCCCATCCTCCCTCATCCTCCCTCATCCTCCTAACATCCCTCATCCTCCCATCCTCCCTCATCCCCCTGTTCTGTTAGAAGGCAGGAGCGGGAAGCAAAGCTGACACCTGTCGGACTGATCTGGTCATGACAAGCATGAGTAGAGTCGTCAGACCGTCCTGTACGGAATCTTAATTCCCACCAATTAAAAGTCTTTCTGGAGTTGACCTCACCGTTGGCGAGAGCTGCCATATCCGTGTAGACTGGACGAACCTGTTCCTGTAGTGTCGGATGGTCAGTGGATTCCTTGGAACAGATGAATAAACATAGATTGCATCTATGCTGCATCTAGGTAATTGACCTCTCCTTTGGGGCAACGGGGAACAAGTTCTGTACATAATCTGATTCACTTTCCAAATCATGGCACTGAAATGGATATCAATTTCACTGTACCAAATGTGGAAGTCTGAGTGTCATTATCATAACATAATGTATATGAGGGCGTTTCCCTTTGTAGAAGGAAACCTGTCCAGCATAACAATCAGACAGGTCAGTGCTGAAACGATAGTGAGTAGATCAGACTCTTCATTGGTATCATGAGGAGTAGTCAGTGCATTCACCAAGACAAAAGTCTATTTTCCAATATGCATACCAGAATACCATTTAGAATGCATGTCCAACACATTGCTTCTAATTGGTACGCCTTGAACATTGGAACAGAGCATCTTAGGCCAATCAGTGAACACCTGCATAGGTCATGTGGGAAAGGGCGGAGGTCAGTGGATTTTCATGTTTCACTGGGCACCACCCTGTGGGGCCTCTACTTCTGCTGTTAGCTGTTAGCATAGCGCTTATGGGCCATTCAACAGCTGCCTGTGTATACATGGTCTGAGCTGCTAGTTTAAACTAACTTTAACCCTGCTCCGTTGTTTGGTAATTAGCTTGTAAAGTGCAAATAGACATAGTGGTCTCTCATGGGGGGTCCCTGGAATGGTTATAGGTTAACTTATTGGTCAGTTTTTATCCAGTGAGGGGAGGACATCCTATTCCTAACCCCGAGAAAGGTGAAGCTAACTGGGTCAAGGATCAGTGGAGACGGAGCATTGGGGAATGGACAACCTTCGGTCTATCGGGTCATCTGGGTACAGAGATCACATTATTATTTTTTCAAATGGGATCTTCCTGGGCCGGTCCGAAATGGAAGAAAACCCTCTTTTGTTCCTGTCATGTGACACCATGTTGGGAAAACAGGCAAGTAATGATGGGAAGAGATGATGGTGATTATTTTTACAGGGAGGTGGTGTTGCCTCCATTCTATGTTCTGTAAATTGTGAAAGTATCAACAATAATGTTTATAGAGGAGTTATCTGGAGCAGAATGTGTCTTCGAGAGGGAGGGAAACACACACACACACACACAGACAGACAGACAGACAGACAGACAGACAGACAGACAGACAGACAGACAGTCAGCGAGGGGAAGACAGACAGAGCCTGTCCTTCCCTGCCCTCCTGTGTGAGGACAATGTTACTGAAAAGAAAGAAGGGGAAAATAAATGATTTTCATACTTTGGCTACGTAGGATTTAACCTTTGATTCAATAATAACCAACGGCTAAGCTGATTGATGTCTGGACTACAAAAGGAATGCTTGCAGCCTTTTAACAGAGATTTGGGTGCATTATTAGAAATATCTAATTATTATAATATTATTTTTTAGATCAGTGGGGTTATATATAAAAGGCTCCCATTGGAACAAGATACTAGGGCAACAAACTTCACTTGGCATTCAGCTAAATTCACTAATTGGAAAGCCTTGGCCTGGTTTCCCCCTTTCAAACAGTGAAATCCATAATTCATATTTGTCCTGCTGAGATGAGAACAAGCCGACATCCCCTCGACAAGGGGGTAGTCTGCAGCTAGCATTGTGGGTCAAGGCTCAGTAGCCTAGACAACTTGAGAGGTTAGTTTCTTAGATCTAACCTTTCTCCATAGCAACTAGTCTGTAGCCATGGAGATCTGGTGTTATTGTCAGAAAGTAATATTGCTGATTTGCATAGACAGAAGGTCTACAACTCAAAGCAGTTGACCTATATTAATATGTGGCCAAGCCAACATCATTATTAGACACACCACAGAATGGTTGAAGCATTACACTCCACTGTATTTGAGATGCAGCATTCCATTAAAGGTCCTTCGTTCTGTGTGTCAGTACATTGGGGCCCAGGCCTGGCCAGGCACGGACGCAGAAGTGCCTTTGTTTGTCAGTTAGGCCAATTCAATTCAAGGGGCTTTATTGGTATGGGAAACATACTGTATGTTAACATTGACAAAGCAAGTGAGGTAGATAATATACAAAAGTGAAATAAACAATAAAATGAACAGTAAACATTACACTCACAGAAGTTCCAAAAGAATAAAGACATTACAATATATTCATATTATGCAACGATGTGTTGTAACGATGTGCAAATGGTTAAAGTACAAAAGGGAAAAGAAATAAACATAAATATGGGTTGTATTTACAATGATATTTGTTCTTCACTGGTTGCCCTTTATTGTGGGGACAGGTCACAAATCTTGCTGTTGTAATTGCACACTGAGGTAGTTCACCCAATAGATGTGGGAGTTTATCAAAATCGTGTTTGTTTTCGAATTCTCTCTCTCTCTCTTCTGTCCTTCAGAGACATGGGAGGAGTAGTGTGAGTGTGGAAGGGCAGGGCCACATCTTCTGTTGAAAAGAAAGAGAGGTTTCAAACAAGCCTACTTCACCTTACACCCGCTGTACAGGCAGGAGTAGAGGGAGAGAGGCAGGATGAGAGGGAGAGAGGGAGAGAGGCAGGAGGAGAGGGAGAGGGAGAAGGAGAGGGGGAGAGGGAGGAAAAGGAGAGGGAGAGAGGCAGGAGGAGAGGGAGAGAGGGAGAAAAAGGGAGAGAGGCCTCTATGCCCAGGGCTACTTCTGCGAGATTGACGGCTGTGTGTGAAAACCCCAAAAGGGTTTCTCTTCATGGTGGAGATGCAGGTTTCTTTCATTCATATTCAAATGATCTAATAATGCAATCACAATGGCACAGTACATCTGCATTCTAACTCAAAGACACACATCTTTCATAGACACACAATCCACAGCTTTCAGCTCCAAAGAAACGTGACCAAAAGAATGTTCCAGTGCATTGACCAATTCTTTGAATTGCCATGAGCTAGACACGCACACACACGCACGCACGCACACACGCACGCGCACACACCCTTTCCGATAGGGGTTCCTCCTCTGGTTCGTTTGTATTGAGGATTCATGTCTCTGCTCATCAGTTGAATCTAGCAGTGACTCAGTAAGGCTTATCTGTCCTGGCCAAACAGTGGCATATTAGGTTTACATTTACAGCTCAGCAGCCCGTTGTGAGGCCCATTATCCCAGGCTAGGCCTGGCTAGGCCTGGGTTATCTACTGAGGATTGTATTCAGTGTCATTAGGGAACGATGCATCACTAATACTCCACCGACACTCCAGCACAGCAAGGGGCTGTCAGATAAGGGTGAGGGAAGAGTGGATTAAACCCATGCATCTATAGAACCCCTGGTATATTGGATATTGTATGCAGCTGCTGTATCCTAGAAGTAGGGATACATTCCTTAAACCATCTAAATCTGATATATTTATGCAGTAGCAGTGAAACCCTTTCCCCAGTGGTTAAGTCAAACTCCTGAATGGTTTTGGAAAGCCAATCTAAACTCCCATTACAAGTTCGGGTTGTGGACAGTAGTTTAAAAGATGTCTCAACATTTTGACTTTTCTAAAGTTACAATTTGAAACAATCTCCCAGAGATTGGTTTATGTTTAGAGATAAATAGTCCCATAGAAATTGACTGAGCCAGAAGACTCGGCCAAATTACTGTCCATAATTATTTATAGTTTTTTTGCAATTGCTTACACACTTGTTGCGGAATTTGGCTCTTTGTGTCAGAACTCTACACACCAGCCCAATAAGACACAACACTTAGAGATAAATATCTCACTTCTATGTCAGAATGAAACTCTGCATCAAAACCTAACAATCCTTTGTCAAACTGGCATTTTTTCAACAAAATGATACACACATGCACCATTTGAATGACTCTTTCAAAGCAGCAACAACACACTGATGTACTTTATACAAAACACTGCTGTCTTTAGTACTTTGTAAACCTTTTTGATTTTCTCATACAGGGTTCTGTGAAAGATTGTTCCGGTACAGTACATCTACTCACATTTCAATGAACTCAAAAATATAAAGGCTTCAGAAAAAAATAACATATTTACAGCTTATTTAACAACAGAAAAACACAAAGAAAAGTAGAATTACAGTAGAATAATCAATACAATATGTTACTGTAAACTCACGGAAACAACATTATCCCAGATGACAACAAACCTGGGCTGCTCTGGTCCGTCCTGTACAACTGCATTATGTAGTGCATTGGTACAGACACATTCAGTCAAAACTACAAGCTACAGGCAAGGCAGGTGCCCCCACAGACAACATACATACTGTACTGTCATACTGTACACAGTAACATCAAAACTGTATTACATGTACTTCACAGCACTATACTGTACCTATTTATTTTGTTCAATGAGGAGCATAGACCTAATATTGTAGGACTACATTGTATTGTACTGTGATGCAGAATGATGTGCAACAATTACATAGGTACAGTCTAGTGTAGAAAGTTGGAGACATACCTGTTCTCCAGTCTATATGTCCGTATTATGGATGCTACCATGGACTCTCTGCCCAGCCTCCCTCATCGTCAGACCTTGATTTATGACATGGTCCACTAAAGTGGCCCTAATGTCGTTGGAAATATGTCTCCGTCTATTGCCTGGTCCCCTTCTTTGTTCTTGTCCTCGTCCTCCTCCTCCTCTCTCTCTTCCTCTTCCTCTCACTCTCACTGCCTCCATGTTTGCAAAGTTCTCACAAAAGAGGTGAGCTTATCTGAGGTCTTATTGTAGTGCTAAGGCTCAGACTAATTGGTGTTCAATTACTGTATGTGTTTTCATGTGTGTGTGTGTGTGTGTGTGTGTGGGTGTTGCAAATTTCAGGTATGTTTTGCATTTTGAATAGAAGTGTTTCCCCTATGATTGCAAGAAATGTCATTCTTGAACGAAGTGTCTAATGTAAGAAACAGTGTGTAATGTTTTGAAAGTGTGTTGCAGAATTGCAAACAAAGTGCAAACAAAGTGCAAAGTGTTTTGCAGAATTGCAAACAAAGTGCAAAGTGTGTTGCAGAATTCCAAACAAAGTGCAAAGCAGAAAATGTGTTTGAACTATTGGTGCCTTTGTTTAAGGCATGGTTACAAAAGTTAAGGTTTTGACGCTTTTGTCGAAGCATTCACTTTCAGTGTGTAAGCAATCGGCAAAAACTGTAAAACCTATCCGAAACCATCCCTCCAAAACCCCAAAAGTAGCACCAAAATTATTACCATTGCAGTTTTTGTCAGAAGTAGGGCCCCTTCTGGGTTCAAAGAAAGGTGGTCTCTCTCTCTCTACTGTGGTGAAACGTGAAAATCCTATTTTACTTAGCACAGTCCCACCGCAGGCGCCTGCAATCACACTGATGGTGCTGTTGGGATAATGGACTTGGCCCACACAGGCTGTGCTTCTGTCCTTGGATTGTTGTTCCAAGGGAGGCCGTAACTCCTCCAGATCAGCTTCCTTTCAGAAGGAGAAATGAGGAGACAACCTGGAGATCTGCTGTTGGAATCACACACTGATCCAGCTCTGGCCTTGCAAAAGAAAGTAAGAAAAGTATAAAAGCTAAGGTTTAAAGAACGAACTGAATATAGCCTACATAACTAACTGGATATAGCCTACATAACTAACTGAATATAGCCTACATAGCTAACTGAATGTAGCCTACATAACTAACTGGATATGGCCTACATAACTAACTGAATATAGCCTACATAGCTAACTGAATATAGCCTACATAACTAACTGGATATAGCCTACATAACTAACTGGATATGGCCTACATAACTAACTGAATATAGCCTACATAACTAACTGAATTTAGCCTATATAACTAACTGGATATAGCCTACTTAACTAACTGAATATAGCCTACATAACTAACTGAATACAGCCTACATAACTAACTGAATATAGCCTACATAACTAACTGAATACAACCTACATAACTAACTGAATACAACCTACATAACTAACTGAATATAGCCTACAGAACTAACTGAATTTACTCTATATAACTAACTGAACATAGCCTACATACAGTAACTAACTGAATATAGCCTACATAACTAACTGAATATAGCCTACATAACTAGCTGAATATAGCCTACATAACTAACTGGATATATCCTGCATAACTAACTGAATACAACCTACATAACTAACTGAATATAGCCTACATAACTAACTGAATATAGCCTACATAACTAACTGAATATAACCTACATAACTAACTGAATATATCCTACATAACTAACTGAATATAGCCTACATAACTAACTGAATATAGCCTACAGAACTAACTGAATATAGCCTACATAACTAACTGAATATAGCCTACATAACTAACTGAATATAGCCTACATAACTAACTGAATATAGCCTACATAACTAACTGAATATAGCCTACATAACTAACTGAATATAGCCTACATAACTAGCTGAATATAGCCTACATAACTAACTGAATATAGCCTACATAACTAACTGGATATAGCCTACATAGCTAACTGAATATAGCCTACATAACTAGCTGAATATAGCCTACATAACTAACTGAATATAGCCTACATAACTAACTGGATATAACCTACAGAACTAACTGAATATAGCCTACATAGCTATCTGAATATAGCCTACATAACTAACTGATTATAGCCTACATAACTAACTGGATATGGCCTACATAACTAACTGAATATAGCCTACATAGCTAACTGAACATAACCTACATAACTAACTGAATATAGCCTACATAACTAACTGAATATAACCTACATAACTAACTGAATATAGCCTACATAACTAACTGAATATAGCCTACATAACTAACTGGATATGGCCTACATCATTAACTGAATATAGCCTACATAACTAACTGAATATAGCCTACATAACTAACTGGATAAATCCTACATAACTATCTGAATATATCCTACATATCTAACTGAATATATCCTACATAACTAACTGAATATATCCTACATAACTAACTGAATATAGCCTACATAACTAACTGAATATAGCCTACATACAGTAACTAACTGAATATATCCTACATAATCAATCAATCAATCAATTTTATTTTATATAGCCCTTCGTACATCAGATATTATCTCGAAGTGCTGTACAGAAACCCAGCCTAAAACCCCAAACAGCTAGAATGCAGGTGTAGAAGCACGGTGGCTAAGAAAAACTCCCTAGAAAGGCCAAAACCTAGGAAGAAACCTAGAGAGGAACCAGGCTATGAGGGGTGGCCAGTCCTCTTCTGGCTGTGCCGGGTGGAGATTATAACAGAACTATGCCAAGATGTTCAAAAATGTTCATAAGTGACAAGCATGGTCAAATAATAATCATGAATAATTTTCAGTTGGCTTTTCATAGCTGATCATTAAGAGTTGAAAAACAACAGGTCTGGGACAGGTGGCGGTTCCATAACCGCAGGCAGAACAGCTGAAACTGGAATAGCAGCAAGGCCAGGCGGACTGGGGACAGCAAGGAGTCACCACGGGCGGCAGTCCCGACGCATGGTCCTAGGGCCCAGGTCCTCCGAGAGAAAGAAAGAGAGAAGGAGAAAATTAGAGAGAGCCAAGATTTTCAAAATGTTCATAAATGACAAGCATGGTCAAATAATAATCAGGAATAAATCTCAGTTGGCTTTTCATAGCCGATCATTAAGAGTTGAAAACAGCAGGTCTGGGACAGGTAGGGGTTCCATAACCGCAGGCAGAAGAGTTGAAACTGGAATAGCAGCAAGGCCAGGCGGACTGGGGGCAGCAAGGAGTCACCACGGCCGGTAGTCCCGACGTATGGTCCTAGGGCTCAGGTCCTCCGAGAGAAAAAGAGAAGGAGAAAATTAGAGAGAGCCAAGATTTTCAAAATGTTCATAAATGACAAGCATGGTCAAATAATAATCAGGAATAAATCTCAGTTGGCTTTTCATAGCCGATCATTAAGAGTTGAAAACAGCAGGTCTGGGACAGGTAGGGGTTTCGTAACCGCAGGCAGAAACAGTTGAAACTGGAATAGCAGCAAGGCCGGGCGGACTGGGGACAGCAAGGTGTCAGCATGCCCGGTAGTCCTGAAGTATGGTCCTAGGGCTCAGGTTCTCAGAGAGAAAGAGAGAACGAGAGAATTAGAGAGAGCATACTTAAATTCACACAGGACACTGGATAAGACAGGAGAAGTACTCCAGGTATAACCAACTGACCCTAGCCCCCCGACACATAAACTACTGCAGCATAAATACTGGAGGCTGAGACAGGAGCGGTCAGGAGACACTGTGGCCCCATCCGAAGAACTAGCTGAATATAACCTACATAACTAACTGAATATAGCCTACATACAGTAACTAACTGAATATATCCTACATAACTAACTGAATATAACCTACATAACTAACTGAATATAGCCTACATACAGTAACTAACTGAATATATCCTACATAACTAACTGAATATAACCTACATAACTAACTGAATATAACCTACATAACTAACTGAATATAACCTACATAACTAACTGAATATAGCCTACATAACTAACTGAATATAGCCTACATAACTAACTGAATATAGCCTACATAACTAACTGAATATAGCCTACATAACTAATTGGATATAGCCTACATAACTAATTGGATATAGCCTACAGAACTAACTGAATATAGCCTACATAACTAACTGAATATAGCCTACATAACTAATTGGATATAGCCTACAGAACTAACTGAATATAACCTACATAACTAATTGGATATAGCCTACATAACTAACTGAATATAGCCTACATAACTAACTGAATATAGCCTACATAACTAACTGGATATAGCCTACATAACTAACTGGATATAGCCTACATAACTAACTGAATATAACCTGCATAACTAACTGAATATAACCTACATAACTAATTGGATATAGCCTACAGAACTAACTGAATATAACCTACATAACTAATTGGATATAGCCTACATAACTAACTGAATATAGCCTACATAACTAGCTGAATACAACCTACATAACTAACTGAATATAGCCTACATAACTAACTGAATATAGCCTACATAACTAACTGAATATAGCCTACATAACTAACTGAATATAGCCTACATAACTAACTGAATATAGCCTACATAACTAACTTGTAACAGCGTTCCTCTCTCTCTTCATAAGAAGAGGTGGAGTAGTGATCGAGCCAAGGCGCAGCGGGTTGTGAATACATGATGATTTATTAAATAAACAAAACAGACAAAGACGAAAACGAACTATACTTGATATAACTAACAAAATAACAAAACGATGTAGACAGACCTGAACAAACGAACTTACAAATACACGAAGCACGCTGACACAGGAACAGACTACATAAACGCACGAACAAACCGAAACATTCCCGTATGGTGTAACATCGACACAGACACAGGAGACAATCACCCACAAACAAACAGTGAGAACACCCTACCTAAATATGACTCTTAATTAGAGGAGAACGCAAAACACCTGCCTCTAATTAAGAGCCATACCAGGCAACCAAAACCAACATAGAAACAGATAACATAGACTGCCCACCCAAAACACATGCCCTGACCTAAACACATACAAAAACAACATAAAACAGGTCAGGACCGTTACAGAACCCCCCCCTCAAGGTGCGAACTCCGGGCGCACCAGCACAAAGTCCAGGGGAGGGTCTGGGTGGGCAGTTGACCACGGTGGTGGCTCCGGCTCTGGACGCTGTCCCCACACCACCATAGTCACTCCCCGTTTCTGTCTTCCCCTCCCAATGACCACCCTAAAACTCACATCCCCTAAATAAACGGCCAGCACCAGGAGAAGGGGCAGCACCGGGACAAGGGGCAGCACCGGGACAAGGGGCAGCACCGGGACAAGGGGCAGCACCGGGACAAGGGGCAGCACCGGGACAAGGGGCAGCACCGGGACAAGGGGCAGCACCGGGACAAGGGGCAGCACCAGGATAAGGGGCAGCACCAGGATAAAGACCAGCACCGGGATAAGGGGCAACACCGGGACAAGGGGCAGGTCCCGGCTGATATACTCTGGCAGATCCTGGCTGAGGGACTCTGGCAGGTCTATGCAGGCTGACGGCTCTCGACGCTCATGGCGGGCTGACGGCTCTCGACGCTCATGGCGGGCTGACGGCTCTCGACGCTCATGGCGGGCTGACGGCTCTCGACGCTCATGGCGGGCTGACGGCTCTCGACGCTCATGGCGGGCTGACGGCTCTCGACGCTCATGGCGGGCTGACGGCTCTCGACGCTCATGGCGGGCTGACGGCTCTCGACGCTCATGGCTCTCTGACGGCTCTGGCAGATCCTGTCTGGTTGGCGGCTCTGGCAGATCCTGTCTGGTTGGCGGCTCTGGCAGATCCTGTCTGGTTGGCGGCTCTGGCAGATCCTGTCTGGTTGGCGGCTCTGGCAGATCCTGTCTGGTTGGCGGCTCTGGCAGATCCTGTCTGGTTGGCGGCTCTGGCAGATCCTGTCTGGTTGGCGGCTCTGGCAGATCCTGTCTGGCTGGCGGCTCTAGCGGCTCCTGTCTGGCGGACGGCTCTAGCGGCTCCTGTCTGGCAGACGGCTCTGTAGGCTCATGGCAGACGGGCGGCTTTGCAGGCTCATGGCAGACGGGCGGCTTTGCAGGCTCATGGCAGACGGATGGCTCAGACGGCGCTGGGGAGACGGATGGCTCAGACGGCGCTGGGGAGACGGATGGCTCAGATGGCGCTGGGGAGACGGATGGCTCTGGCCGGATACGGCGCACTGTAGACCTGGTGCGTGGTGCCGGAACTGGAGGCACCGTGCTAAGGATAAGCACCTTCCTACTAGTGCGGGGAGCAGGGACAGGGCACACTGTATTCTCAAAGCCCACTCTATACCTGATGCGAGGTACCGGCACTGGTGACACCGGGCTGAGGACAAGCACATCAGGATTAGTAGGGGGAGAAGATACAGTGTGTTCAGGGCTCTGGAGACGCACAGGAGGCTTAGTGCGTGGTGCCGGAACTGGAGGCACCGAACTGGATACACACACTACAGAGAGAGTGCGTGGAGGAGGAACTGGGCTCAGGAGACGCACTGATAGCCTAGTGCGTAGTGTAGGCACTGTAGGTACTAGGCTGGGGCGGGGAGGTGGTGCCGGAAATACCGGACCGTGGAGGCGTACTGGCACTCTTGAGCATTGAGCCTGCCCAACCTTACCTGGTTGAATACTCCCGGTTGCCCGACCAGTGCGGGGAGGTGGAATAACCCGCACCGGGCTATGTAGGCGAACCGGGGAAACCATGCGTAAGGCAGGTGCCATGTATGCCGGCCCGAGGAGACGCACTGGAGACCAGACGCGTTGAGCCGGCCTCATGACACCTGGCTCAATACCCAATCTAGCCCTACCAGTGCGGGGAGGTGGAATAACCCGCACTGGGCTATGCACTCGTACAGGAGACACCGTGCGCTCTACTGCGTAACACGGCGCCTGCCCGTACTCCCGCTCTCCACGGTAAGCCTGGGAAGTGGGCGCAGGTCTCCTACCTGCCCTAGGCCCACTACCTCCTAGCCCCCCCCCCCAAGAAATTTTTGGGAATTACTTACGGGCTTTTTGGGCTTCCGTGCCAGACGCGTTCCCTCATAGCTCCGGTTCCTCTCTCCGGTAGCCTCTGCTCTCCTCAGTGCCTCCAGCTGTTCCCATGGCTTTTCGGGCTTCCAGCCACGTCTCCTTGCTGCCTCCTCAAACCACCGCTCCTGGGCTTTAGCTGCCTCCCTCTCTTCCTGAGAGCGGCGATTCTCTCCTGCCTTAGCCCAGGGACCTTCTCCATTCAATATCTGCTCCCAAGTCCAGGAGTCCTTGTTTTCCTGTCCCTTACTCCAATTACTCCGCTGCTTGGCTCTGGAATGGTGGGTGATTCTGTAACGGCGTTCCTCTCTCTCTTCATAAGAAGAGGTGGAGTAGTGATCGAGCCAAGGCGCAGCGGGTTGTGAATACATGATGATTTATTAAATAAACAAAACAGACAAAGACGAAAACGAACTATATTTGATATAACTAACAAAATGATGTAGACAGACCTGAACAAACGAACTTACAAATACACGAAGCACGCTGACACAGGAACAGACTACATAAACGCACGAACAAACCGAAACATTCCCGTATGGTGTAACATCGACACAGACACAGGAGACAATCACCCACAAACAAACAGTGAGAACACCCTACCTAAATATGACTCTTAATTAGAGGAGAACGCAAAACACCTGCCTCTAATTAAGAGCCATACCAGGCAACCAAAACCAACATAGAAACAGATAACATAGACTGCCCACCCAAAACACATGCCCTGACCTAAACACATACAAAAACAACATAAAACAGGTCAGGACCGTTACATAACTGAATATATCCTACATAACTAACTGAATATATCCTACATAACTAACTTGTCACGCCCTGGCCTTAGTATTATTTGTTTTATTTATTATTTTAGTTAGGTCAGGGTGTGACATGGGGTATGTGTGCATTTTGGGGTATTATATGGTAGAGGGGGTGTTTGTTGTAGTTTATGGTTTTGTGTTGAGTGTATGTGTCTAGCTGTGTCTATGTTGGGTGTAGTTCTAGGAAAGTCTATGGTGGCCGGAATGGGTTCTCAATTAGAGACAGCTGATTTCGGTTGTCTCTAATTGGGAGCCATATTTAAGGCTGCCATAGGCTTTAGCTGTTTGTGGGTCATTGTTTATGTATATGTTTATGTCGAACGTAAGTAGTTTGTGTGTGCACTTGCGTTTTAGGTTTCACGATCGTTTGTTGTTTTGTTAGTGTTGTATAAGTGTTTGGTGATCATCTTCGTCTTGGGAAATAAAGAAGATGTATTCAAATCATGTTGCGCCTTGGTCCTCTCGTTCATGGTCCTCCGATCGTGACATAACTGAATATAACCTACATAACTAACTGAATGTAGCCGACATAACTAACTGAATATAGCCTACATAACTAACTGAATATAGCCTACATAACTAACTGAATATAACCTACATAACTAACTAAATATAGCCTACATAGCTAACTGAATATAGCCTACATAACTAACTGAATATAGCCTACATAACTAGCTGAATATAGCCTACAGAACAAACAACATTGATACATTATTGGGGGAAATGGAAGTTGAATAAAATATATATCTTTTGACATGAAAGCTGGATATCTTTTATATTGCCTTGTCATCCCGTGTCATCCAATGCTGGATAGAGTTTCCAAACCATGTCGAAGTCTGAATGGAATCAAAAGAAGAGAATGGGCTTGGGACAAAGACAACCCATCTGAGACTGAGAAATGGACCTCTTCATACCTTCTTGCATTTCTAATCACCCCAAGCTATGGCGTGCAAGAATGCCATAATATGTCACCATGACGAAAGGTAATCTATACTCACAGAAGTGAACATCCCTTGACCCCTGACCTCAAAAGTATGCAGTATTGGCATGTTGATGAGTTAGGTCTCCATTTTCATTGTTGCTTTTAGCATGAGCAGTTTGAGTTATGTACAAGGTGAATTTGATAGTCCGACTAAGATTGCTCAGACAGCTTTGGCCAGAAAAGGAGTTCACATTTACAGTCTTCTCTCTGAGAGCGGAAACCTAAATGTACATTGGTGAAAAGGCTAAATATGCTGTGAGAGTGAGACGTGACATATCAAAATAGAACCATGTCCCAGAGTTCCGATAATATGCACCATTAATCAGTAAATAAAGGGTAGCTCGGTGTTCCAAGATTAAATCGCTGTGATGATATTTACTTAAGTTAAATTTCGATCTAATTGAAACAATCCTTCCCTGGTAGGTTCCTTCTGATGCAGACTGGGAAACGACTGCCAAGAAAAAGCCTCAATAGAAAAATCTTCTAAAAACAAACCCTGCTTTATATGACAGACATTCCTTACTCAATCTGTGTTTGAGCTTTATCAGTACTGTAACCCTTTCAACTAGGACTGAAAATCATCAGGCATGATTGACTGTCACGGGGTTCTTTCAACTAGTTCCAGAAACATACGTCAAGTGTGTATGAGCTGGATCTATGCCAATCACATCATTCAAATGATCCCCCAATAAACCATTACATAGCCTTCCATCAGATCATAATGTATTCTAAGCATTCATAACAGCTCATATCTCCTTATATCAGCCTTTATAACAGCATGAATCCCTAACTGTACATTCGTAATGCATAACAAGGAAATATAACACTATAGTTATATAACTATAGTTATAGAAGCTGAATAAAGGCAATCTTACATTTACATTTTAGTATGCGCTCTTACCCAGAATGTATCTTACAATGTACACCCCTACACACCCAAAACAAGCCACTTGCTCTAAAAACCACATAACTATTTAAGAAATGGGCATGCAGTTAACCTTTAGATCCACAGAGGTCATGTTAACCGAGAGCAGGTGTGAAACAAAGAGGGCACCGGCTCCACACATTCCAGAATCCTGACCTGGGCCAATAGGAAATGCCGTTGGGGTCAAACCTCACGACATGCTTCACTGACCTCCCCTCCCAGCATGGAGCCCTAGACTAAAAGACTCCAGGACAACAGTGTTTAAGAGCTCTCATTGGCTGAGGCCAGATGTCTTTTACTGGTTGTTTCAGTAGGCCTTCTACTTCAGCTCCCTCAAAATAATCATGCTCCTATTCTTGTAAATCCTAAACAGTCATTGCATGTTTTGTCGTGCCCTCTGTGAAGAAGAAGGGAGAGATGCACTTAATATTTCTCCCTTCACTTGTTCACTTTAAAGGGTAGAGTTTAGTTTGATGGATGAGCCTGTGAAATGTGGGCATGTCAGTGTTGGCAAACGAAGCACGCCTCCGCGAAGTAACATGCCATGTTCACGAAAGCCTGGCTGGCCAGCGGTTTGTCTTAGTTCTGCCTCGCTGCTCTCTTTTGCTTTTGTTTTTATGAATGGTTAGTAGTAATTACCGTAGGACACCCATCTATCGTATGACATGTATAAGCAACAGAGAAACCTCAAAGCTGGGAAAGTACGATAACCATAACACAAAGAAAATCTAAACAGGTCCTATTGAACATCTGTTGGAAAGCATTTGCTAATGTACGTGTATGGTATAAAATCATTTGAGTTATGTTTTGGTCTACCAACCTCTGTTAAAGCCTTTCATATGATTAGACCGAAACAATGACTTCATTTTCAATCAAAAGGTTCAACTCAGGCTAGCAATCTGTTTTTGGGAATGTCTCCAGCGCACCTGCACGAGTCTTACTACTGAAGATGTGTGAAGGAGTGTATCCCTTATTAAACTGAAAAAAGAGAGATGAAAGATCCACAAGGAAGGAGACAGCTGCAGTGAATCATGAGATATTATAGGCAAATGCATGAAATGGTCTTATCTTCCTCATCCTGTCTGAGGGCCTCTGTAGTGTGATGAACTCAGTGGCTCATTTATTTAGAACGAGGGGCCGTTGAGCACACAAGGCCAGCTGACGGCAGTGTGTGTGTGTGCGTTTATGTGTGCGTGTGCGTGTTTGTTTGGGGGTCCTGAACCCTGTCACTCACCAGGGTCACTCATAGACCCGCGGAAAGCGGCATTATGATGTGGAATTGAACTGGGGTCCGACTTCCATTGTGGCTTCCTGTCACATAGAGACAAATGATATCTCAAACATGATATCTGTTTTGTGAGGGTGTAACTCAGATTGACAAATGACACCTCTATTTACTGAATGCTTCGAGGCAGCGTTGTCATGACACTACACCCTGGAGATGTGCTGTCTCGCAGTCTTTCTCTATATGATGGAAATGGACCAGAGGAAACACAGCATTTTGCATTCCACAGTCTGAACAGCGATTACTCACCTCGAACTGGACAAAGATTTTTTCTTTAATGAGTCTGACGCAAAGGAAATAATGCTGCTCCCGGACAAGGCCCAAATCCCCATGAAGAAAAGAAGGAGATACAGGGGGCGCAGATCAGGGTGCCTTGTGAGAATTCGTCTGCGAGTAGGTAACCCGCCTCTACCATCTGTTCTATTGGCCAACGTGCAATCACTGGAGAATAAACTGGATGAGCTCCGTTCGACAATATCTCACCAACGGGACATTAAAAACTGTAATACTTTATGTTTCACCGAGTTGTGGCTGAACTACAACACGGATAATATACAGTTGGCTGGGTTTTCCGTGCATTGGCAGCACAGAACAGCTACGTCTGGTAAGACAAGGGGTGGGGGTGTGTGTCTATTTGTCAATAACAGCTGGTGCGCGCTGTCTAATATTAAGGTAGTCTTGAGGTATTTCTCGCCTGAGATAGAGTACCTCATGATAAGCTGTAGATCACACTATTACCAAGAGAGTTTGCATCTATATTTTTCATAGCCGTCTATTTACCACCACAAACCAACGCTGGCACCTAAAACGCACTCAACGAGCTGTACAAGGCCATAAGCAAACAAGAAAATGCACATCTAGAAGCGACGCTCCTAGTGGCCGGGGACTTTAATGCAGGCAAACTTAATTCAGTTTTACCTAATTTCGACCAGCATGTCACATGTGCAACCAGAGGGAAAAAAACTCTACACCTTTACTCCACACACAGATACGCGCACAAAGCTCTCCCTCGCCCTCCATTTGACAAATCTGACCATAATTATATCCTCCTGATTCCTGTTTACAAGCAAAAATTAAAGCAGGAAGTACCAGTGACTCACTCAATACGGAAGTGGTCAGATGACGCAGATGCTACGCTACAGGACAGATGCTATGCTGTTTCGCTAGCACAGACTGGAATATGTTCTGGGATTCATCCAATGGCATTGAGGAGTATACCACCTCAGTCACAGTAAGTGCATCGACGATGTCTTCCCCACAGTGACCGTGCGTACATATCCCAACCAGAAGCCATGGATTACAGGCAACATCCGCACTGAGCTAAAAAAAATATATATATATATATATATTTTTATTTTACCAGGTAAGTTTGCAGCAACGACCTGGGGAATAGTTACAGGGGAGAGGAGGGGGATGAATGAGCCAATTGTAAACTGGGGATTATTAGGTGACCATGATGTTTTTGAAGGCCAGATTGGGAATTTGTGTGAAGGCTAGAGCTGCCAATTTCAAGGAGCGGGACACGAATCCGGACACTTATAAGTAGTCCCACTATGCCCTCAGACAAACCATCAAACAGGTAAAGCGTCAATACAGGAATAAGACTAAGGTAACAACACATCTGCCACGCTGATCCTCAACACTGGGCCCCTCAGGGGTGCATGCTTAGTCCCGTCCTGTACTCCTTGTTCACCCACGACTGTGTGGCCAAGCACCACTCCAAACACCATCATTAAGTTTGCTGACGACACAACGGTAGTCGGCCTGATCACTGACAACGATAAGGCAGCCTATAGGGAGGAGGTCTGAGACTTGGCAGTGTTGGTTAATATTTTCTTAACTCTATTTTCTTAAAACTGCATTGTTGGTTAAGGGCTTGTAAGTAAGCATTTCACTGTTAGGTCTACACCTGTTGTATTCGGCGCATGTGACAAATAAAATTTGATTTGATTTATACTAAACATTGTAAAACTCTTCCTGAACCATGACATGAACACTATAGGCTACCATGTTGTTGAGGGGCCAAAGTCTTATATTACACTGAAAAAGCTAGAATAGTGGAAACAACAGACAGTGGTGCAAACACTCGCCACAGACTAATATGTTGCTTTAATTCTAATGCTTCTCTGGGTACGATATTCTGTTGCCAAACGGTATACTTAGCAAAACAAAATGTAGGAGGTGAATTGAACAGAATCTAAACTATTTATCTGATTATACTGTGTAACTGGATACTTTTTTTGTTGGCATTTTGCATAATTTCCTTTCCCATTGTGTTTGTATGCATGCAGGTATTTTCTATTCAATTGCATACCTCACATTAATAACACCATCATTATCATGACCCCAACACTGAAATATACATGGTATCCACTCAACCACATGTCTTAATGGTGGATTCAGACAAAGGATTTTGATGTATGGGAGTGGTAATATGGAGTGTAGTCTTGGGATAGTTAATCCACCATTTTAAAAAGTACAGTATCACCATGGCAACCCAAGGTGATTTTCGATGATCTTATTCTCAGTCCTTGTATTTGTTGTTCCCCTGTGGTGATAGTTTAGGTTCACTGAAAGATCACGGTAACAAAAAGACTGGGGAGCTATTTTAGGTCATTGTCTGGTGACGTATCATTCATTCAACCATCTCATCACAGACACGACCTACAGTTAGGGCTAGATTCAATTTGTATCGCTAAGAGGAGCTCAACTTTTAGTTATGGGCAAAGAAAGCCAGAAGCAATGAAGCACAGGAATGTAAATGTTGTTTATCACAATGAATAAAATGACCAGTTAGAGATAGGGTTAGGATTAGGGTTGAGGCTAAGGTTAGGGTTGAACCAGGATATGGATATGAAGTTAAGGTTAGGATTAGGGTTGAGGCTAAGGTTAGGGTTGAACCAGGATATGGATAGGAAGCTCGGGTTAGGATTAGGGTTGAGGCTAAGGTTAGGGTTGAACCAGGATATGGATATGAAGCTAAGGTTAGGGTTAGGGTTGAGGCTAAGGTTAGGGTTGAACCAGGATATGGATATGAAGCTCGGGTTAGGATTAGTTGATCCCAAGTTTTATTTCTCAAGCCTCATGACAGACCTCGGGTGGAAAGCGCAGGTGGAAGTTATTAGCCCCTTGCCGTTTCATTTGTCTCAGGATTCTGTTCCCTCATGTCTTCCTGGTTGGGGACGCTCTATGGAGAAGAGCCGTTCATCATTATACATATCTGAAATCCATCAAAACGCCTCAGCAGCACAAAGCATCACATTTTCCATTTACCAGCTTCCTCTCTAGGAGCAACCTTTACCCCCAAACTGTAAACCTCAACACTAAACCCATTAAATCCAGCCACCAGTCAGAGAATGAAGTGGCCCATCTCAGCCCGGTCAAGGGAGGCTGTCGTCATTAACTCTACTTGTCTCTCCCTGGCTCGGTGGTCTTTCTCCCACTCATCTGTTCTCTTAGCCTGTAATTAATAACAGTACGCTAACAGGGTCTCGCATGGCCCCATCCATCACTGTCTCTAGACTCAACCACCCAGCCACCCTCAAACCACTGCTCAATAGGACACCTACAAGAAACCCTGTTGGAGGAGAAAGGAATGGAGAAAAGGACCTCGGGCCGTACACATTATCATTCATTCCTCACACACACCCACACACAGCCAGCCAGTCGGCGGTCGTTGGAGAAGGGGATGGATGAAGAGTGAGTGTGTGTGTGTGTGTGTGTGTGTGTGTGTGTGTGTGTGTGTGTGTGTGTGTGTGTGTGTGTGTGTGTGTGTGTGTGTGTGTGTGTGTGTGTGTGTGTGTGTGTGTGTGTGTGTGTGTGTGTGTGTGTGTGTGTGTGTGTGCGTGTGTGGCGCCTTGCCTCATCATAGAGAAACCCGATAGGGGTCCTGATTAGAAAGGACAACATCTAATGCCTGTAGTGGCGGTGGCCTGACCAAACCACTAATGTGAACCAGCACTAACACACTGAGGAAACTCAATCTGACACCTCTTCAACATGTGAGATGACACCTCCTAACACACTGAGGAAACTCAACCCGACACCTCTTCAACATCTGAGATGACACCTCCTAACACACTGAGGAAACTCAACCCAACACCTCCTAACACTTGCCACAATGAACTTTCTCTGGCTTTTACAAGAGACTGGTTCAGACTGATTGGCTGAAGGGGATGTGTGGGGCTCCAAGCCTGTAGAGGAAGCTATTGTTCAGATATTCTATATAATCTAACTGGTATTTGAGACTGTCTGGACTTTCAGTTGAGTACCATTAACACCACTCAGGTGGTGTAGAACACGGCCAGTCCAAACTACCAGTTGTGAAGACCAGTCTCTTTTCAGCCCCCTGCCACTGATCAATCCCATATCACTGTAGCAACCATGCTACTATAGGGTCTAAATAGAGGGCTCTGGGTCTGTAAACACAGAGTGGAGCCAGGCTGTCAGTCTAAGTACCATTAGTGGTGTGATAGCCATTGGTTATTGGTTTCAATACTGCTGCCACTATGAATTAACTACCATAGACACTTCAATGACCAGGTTAGACCAGGGGTATTAACAACTACCATAGACACTTCAATGACCAGGTTAGACCAGGGGTATTAACAACTACCATAGACACTTCAATGACCAGGTTAGACCAGGGGTATTAACAACTACCATAGACACTTCCATGACCAGGCTAGACCAGGGGTATTAATGACTACCATAGACACTTCAATGACCAGGTTAGACCAGGGGTATTAACAACCATAGACACGTCAATGACCAGGTTAGACTAGGGGTATTAACTACCATAGACACTTCAATGACCAGGTTAGACCAGGTGTATTAATAACTACCATAGACACTTCAATGACCAGGTTAGACCAGGGGTATTAATAACTACCATAGACACTTCAATGACCAGGTTAGACCAGGGGTATTAACTACCATAGACACTTAACTGACCAGGTTAGACCAGGGGCATTAACTACCATAGACACTTCAATGACCAGGTTAGACCAGGGGTATTAACTACCATAGACACCTCAATGACCAGGTTAGACCAGGGGTATTAATAACTACCATAGACACTTCAATGACCAGGTTAGACTAGTGGTGTTAACTACCATAGACACTTCAATGACCAGGTTAGACTAGTGGTATTAACTACCATAGACACTTCAATGACCAGGTTAGACCAGGGGCATTAACTACCATAGACACTTCAATGACCAGGTTAGACCAGGGGTATTAACTACCATAGACACTTCAATGACCAGGTTAGACCAGGGGCATTAACTACCATAGACACTTCAATGACCAGGTTAGACCAGGGGTATTAATAACTACCATAGACACGTCAATGACCAGGTTAGACCAGGGCATTAACTACCATAGACACTTCAATGACCAGGTTAGACCAGGGGTATTAATAACTACCATAGACACTTCAATGACCAGGTTAGACTAGTGGTATTAACTACCATAGACACTTCAATGACCAGGTTAGACCAGGGGTATTAACTACCATAGACACTTCAATAACCAGGTTAGACCAGGGGTATTAACTACCATAGACACTTCAATGACCAGGTTAGACCAGGGGCATTAACTACCATAGACACTTCAATGACCAGGTTAGACCAGGGGTATTAACTACCATAGACACTTCAATGACCAGGTTAGACCAGGGGTATTAACTACCATAGACACTTAAATGACCAGGTTAGACCAGGGGCATTAACTACCATAGACACTTCAATGACCAGGTTCGACCAGGGGCATTAACTACCATAGACACTTCTAGACACTTCAATGGCCAGGTTAGACCAGGGGTATTAACTACCATAGACACTTCAATGACCAGGTTAGACCAGGGGTATTAATAACTACCATAGACACTTCAATGGCCAGGTTAGACCAGGGGTATTAATAACTACCATAGACACTTCAATGACCATGTTAGACCAGGGGTATTAACTACCATAGAAACTTCAATGGCCAGGTTCGACCAGGGGTATTAACTACCATAGACACTTCAATGACCAGGTTCGACCAGGGAAATTAACTACCATAGACACTTCAATGACCAGGTTAGACCAGGGGTATTAACAACTACCATAGACACTTCAATGACCAGGTTAGACCAGGGGTATTAACAACTACCATAGACACTTCAATGACCAGGTTAGACCAGGGGTATTAACAACTACCATAGACACTTCCATGACCAGGCTAGACCAGGGGTATTAATGACTACCATAGACACTTCAATGACCAGGTTAGACCAGGGGTATTAACAACCATAGACACGTCAATGACCAGGTTAGACTAGGGGTATTAACTACCATAGACACTTCAATGACCAGTTTAGACCAGGTGTATTAATAACTACCATAGACACTTCAATGACCAGGTTAGACCAGGGGTATTAATAACTACCATAGACACTTCAATGACCAGGTTAGACCAGGGGTATTAACTACCATAGACACTTAACTGACCAGGTTAGACCAGGGGCATTAACTACCATAGACACTTCAATGACCAGGTTAGACCAGGGGTATTAACTACCATAGACACCTCAATGACCAGGTTAGACCAGGGGTATTAATAACTACCATAGACACTTCAATGACCAGGTTAGACTAGTGGTGTTAACTACCATAGACACTTCAATGACCAGGTTAGACTAGTGGTATTAACTACCATAGACACTTCAATGACCAGGTTAGACCAGGGGCATTAACTACCATAGACACTTCAATGACCAGGTTAGACCAGGGGTATTAACTACCATAGACACTTCAATGACCAGGTTAGACCAGGGGCATTAACTACCATAGACACTTCAATGACCAGGTTAGACCAGGGGTATTAATAACTACCATAGACACGTCAATGACCAGGTTAGACCAGGGAATTAACTACCATAGACACTTCAATGACCAGGTTAGACCAGGGGTATTAATAACTACCATAGACACTTCAATGACCAGGTTAGACTAGTGGTATTAACTACCATAGACACTTCAATGACCAGGTTAGACCAGGGGTATTAACTACCATAGACACTTCAATAACCAGGTTAGACCAGGGGTATTAACTACCATAGACACTTCAATGACCAGGTTAGACCAGGGGCATTAACTACCATAGACACTTCAATGACCAGGTTAGACCAGGGGTATTAACTACCATAGACACTTCAATGACCAGGTTAGACCAGGGGTATTAACTACCATAGACACTTAAATGACCAGGTTAGACCAGGGGCATTAACTACCATAGACACTTCAATGACCAGGTTCGACCAGGGGCATTAACTACCATAGACACTTCTAGACACTTCAATGGCCAGGTTAGACCAGGGGTATTAACTACCATAGACACTTCAATGACCAGGTTAGACCAGGGGTATTAATAACTACCATAGACACTTCAATGGCCAGGTTAGACCAGGGGTATTAACAACTACCATAGACACTTCAATGACCAGGTTAGACCAGGGGTATTAACAACTACCATAGACACTTCAATGACCAGGTTAGACCAGGGGTATTAACAACTACCATAGACACTTCCATGACCAGGTTAGACCAGGGGTATTAACAACTACCATAGACACTTCAATGACCAGGTTAGACCAGGGGTATTAATAACTACCATAGACACTTCAATGACCAGGTTAGACCAGGGGTATTAACAACTACCATAGACACTTCAATGACCAGGTTAGACCAGGGGTATTAACAACTACCATAGACACTTCAATGACCAGGTTAGACCAGGGGTATTAACAACTACCATAGACACTTCCATGACCAGGCTAGACCAGGGGTATTAATGACTACCATAGACACTTCAATCACCAGGTTAGACCAGGGGTATTAACAACCATAGACACGTCAATGACCAGGTTAGACTAGGGGTATTAACTACCATAGACACTTCAATGACCAGGTTAGACCAGGTGTATTAATAACTACCATAGACACTTCAATGACCAGGTTAGACCAGGGGTATTAATAACTACCATAGACACTTCAATGACCAGGTTAGACCAGGGGTATTAACTACCATAGACACTTAACTGACCAGGTTAGACCAGGGGCATTAACTACCATAGACACTTCAATGACCAGGTTAGACCAGGGGTATTAACTACCATAGACACCTCAATGACCAGGTTAGACCAGGGGTATTAATAACTACCATAGACACTTCAATGACCAGGTTAGACTAGTGGTGTTAACTACCATAGACACTTCAATGACCAGGTTAGACTAGTGGTATTAACTACCATAGACACTTCAATGACCAGGTTAGACCAGGGGCATTAACTACCATAGACACTTCAATGACCAGGTTAGACCAGGGGTATTAACTACCATAGACACTTCAATGACCAGGTTAGACCAGGGGCATTAACTACCATAGACACTTCAATGACCAGGTTAGACCAGGGGTATTAATAACTACCATAGACACGTCAATGACCAGGTTAGACCAGGGCATTAACTACCATAGACACTTCAATGACCAGGTTAGACCAGGGGTATTAATAACTACCATAGACACTTCAATGACCAGGTTAGACTAGTGGTATTAACTACCATAGACACTTCAATGACCAGGTTAGACCAGGGGTATTAACTACCATAGACACTTCAATAACCAGGTTAGACCAGGGGTATTAACTACCATAGACACTTCAATGACCAGGTTAGACCAGGGGCATTAACTACCATAGACACTTCAATGACCAGGTTAGACCAGGGGTATTAACTACCATAGACACTTCAATGACCAGGTTAGACCAGGGGTATTAACTACCATAGACACTTAAATGACCAGGTTAGACCAGGGGCATTAACTACCATAGACACTTCAATGACCAGGTTCGACCAGGGGCATTAACTACCATAGACACTTCTAGACACTTCAATGGCCAGGTTAGACCAGGGGTATTAACTACCATAGACACTTCAATGACCAGGTTAGACCAGGGGTATTAATAACTACCATAGACACTTCAATGGCCAGGTTAGACCAGGGGTATTAATAACTACCATAGACACTTCAATGACCATGTTAGACCAGGGGTATTAACTACCATAGAAACTTCAATGGCCAGGTTCGACCAGGGGTATTAACTACCATAGACACTTCAATGACCAGGTTCGACCAGGGAAATTAACTACCATAGACACTTCAATGACCAGGTTAGACCAGGGGTATTAACAACTACCATAGACACTTCAATGACCAGGTTAGACCAGGGGTATTAACAACTACCATAGACACTTCAATGACCAGGTTAGACCAGGGGTATTAACAACTACCATAGACACTTCCATGACCAGGCTAGACCAGGGGTATTAATGACTACCATAGACACTTCAATGACCAGGTTAGACCAGGGGTATTAACAACCATAGACACGTCAATGACCAGGTTAGACTAGGGGTATTAACTACCATAGACACTTCAATGACCAGTTTAGACCAGGTGTATTAATAACTACCATAGACACTTCAATGACCAGGTTAGACCAGGGGTATTAATAACTACCATAGACACTTCAATGACCAGGTTAGACCAGGGGTATTAACTACCATAGACACTTAACTGACCAGGTTAGACCAGGGGCATTAACTACCATAGACACTTCAATGACCAGGTTAGACCAGGGGTATTAACTACCATAGACACCTCAATGACCAGGTTAGACCAGGGGTATTAATAACTACCATAGACACTTCAATGACCAGGTTAGACTAGTGGTGTTAACTACCATAGACACTTCAATGACCAGGTTAGACTAGTGGTATTAACTACCATAGACACTTCAATGACCAGGTTAGACCAGGGGCATTAACTACCATAGACACTTCAATGACCAGGTTAGACCAGGGGTATTAACTACCATAGACACTTCAATGACCAGGTTAGACCAGGGGCATTAACTACCATAGACACTTCAATGACCAGGTTAGACCAGGGGTATTAATAACTACCATAGACACGTCAATGACCAGGTTAGACCAGGGAATTAACTACCATAGACACTTCAATGACCAGGTTAGACCAGGGGTATTAATAACTACCATAGACACTTCAATGACCAGGTTAGACTAGTGGTATTAACTACCATAGACACTTCAATGACCAGGTTAGACCAGGGGTATTAACTACCATAGACACTTCAATAACCAGGTTAGACCAGGGGTATTAACTACCATAGACACTTCAATGACCAGGTTAGACCAGGGGCATTAACTACCATAGACACTTCAATGACCAGGTTAGACCAGGGGTATTAACTACCATAGACACTTCAATGACCAGGTTAGACCAGGGGTATTAACTACCATAGACACTTAAATGACCAGGTTAGACCAGGGGCATTAACTACCATAGACACTTCAATGACCAGGTTCGACCAGGGGCATTAACTACCATAGACACTTCTAGACACTTCAATGGCCAGGTTAGACCAGGGGTATTAACTACCATAGACACTTCAATGACCAGGTTAGACCAGGGGTATTAATAACTACCATAGACACTTCAATGGCCAGGTTAGACCAGGGGTATTAATAACTACCATAGACACTTCAATGACCATGTTAGACCAGGGGTATTAACTACCATAGAAACTTCAATGGCCAGGTTCGACCAGGGGTATTAACTACCATAGACACTTCAATGACCAGGTTCGACCAGGGAAATTAACTACCATAGACACTACAATGACCAAGTTAGACCAGGGGTATTAACTACCATAGACACTTCAATGACCAGGTTAGACCAGGGGTATTAACTACCATAGACACTACAATGACCAGGTTCGACCAGGGGTATTAACAACTACCATAGACACTTCAATGACCAGGTTAGACTAGGGGTATTAATAACTACCATAAACACTTCAATGACCAGGTTAGACCAGGGGTATTAATAACTACCATAGACACTTCAATGACCACGTTAGACCAGGGGTATTAACAACTACCATAGACACTACAATGACCAGGTTACACTAGGGGTATTAATAACTACAATAGACACGTCAATGACCAGGTTAGACCAGGGGTATTAATAACTACCATAGACACTTCAATGACCAGGTTAGACTAGGGGTATTAATAACTAGCATAGACACTTCAATGACCAGGTTAGACCAGGTGTATTAATAACTACCATAGACACTACAATGACCAGGTTACACTAGGGGTATTAATAACTACAATAGACACGTCAATGACCAGGTTAGACCAGGGGTATTAATAACTACCATAGACACGTCAATGACCAGGTTAGACCAGGGGTATTAATAACTACCATAGACACGTCAATGACCAGGTTAGACCAGGGGCATTAACTACCATAGACACTTAACTGACCAGGTTAGACCAGGGTCATTAACTACCATAGACACTTCAATGACCAGGTTAGACCAGGGGTATTAACTACCATAGACACCTCAATGACCAGGTTAGACCAGGGGTATTAATAACTACCATAGACACTTCAATGACCAGGTTAGACCAGGGGTATTAACTACCATAGACACTTCAATGACCAGGTTAGACCAGGGGCATTAAAAACTACCATAGACACTTCAATGACCAGGTTAGACCAGGGGTATTAACTACCATAGACACGTCAATGACCAGGTTAGACCAGGGTATTAACTACCATAGACACTTCAATGACCAGGTTCGACCAGGGGTATTAACTACCATAGACACTTCAATGACCAGGTTAGACCAGGGGTATTAATAACTACCATAGACACGTCAATGACCAGGTTAGTCCAGGGCATTAACTACCATAGACACTTCAATGACCAGGTTAGACCAGGGATATTAATAACTACCATAGACACTTCAATGACCAGGTTAGACTAGTGGTATTAACTACCATAGACACTTCAATGACCAGGTTAGACCAGGGGTATTAACTACCATAGACACTTCAATGACCAGGTTAGACCAGGGGTATTAACTTCCATAAACACTTCAATGACCAGGTTAGACCAGGGGTATTAACTACCACAGACACTTAAATGACCAGGTTAGACCAGGGGTATTAACTACCATAGACACTTCAATGACCACGTTAGACCAGGGGTATTAACCACTACCATAGACACTTCAATGACCAGGTTAGACCAGGGGTATTAATAACTACCATAGACACTTCAATGACCAGGTTAGACTAGGGGTATTAATAACTACCATAGACACTTCAATGACCGGGTTAGACCAGGGGTATTCACTACCATAGACACGTCAATGACCAGGTTCGACCAGGGGTATTAACTACCATAGACACTTCAATGACCAGGTTCGACCAGGGGCATTAACTACCATAGACACTTCTAGACACTTCAATGGCCAGGTTAGACCAGGGGTATTAACTACCATAGACACTTCAATGACCAGGTTAGAACAGGGGTATTAATAACTACCATAGACACTTCAATGACCAGGTTAGACCAGGGGTATTAATAACTACCATAGACACGTCAATGACCAGGTTAGACCAGGGCATTAACTACCATAGACACTTCAATGACCAGGTTAGACCAGGGATATTAATAACTACCACAGACACTTCAATGACCAGGTTAGACTAGTGGTATTAACTACCATAGACACTTCAATGACCAGGTTAGACCAGGGGTATTAACTACCATAGACACTTCAATGACCAGGTTAGACCAGGGGTATTAACTTCCATAAACACTTCAATGACCAGGTTAGACCAGGGGTATTAACTACCACAGACACTTAAATGACCAGGTTAGACCAGGGGTATTAACTACCATAGACACTTCAATGACCAGGTTCGACCAGGGGCATTAACTACCATAGACACTTCTAGACACTTCAATGGCCAGGTTAGACCAGGGGTATTAACTATCATAGACACTTCAATGACCAGGTTAGAACAGGGGTATTAATAACTACCATAGACACTTCAATGGCCAGGTTAGACCAGGGGTATTAATAACTACCATAGACACTTCAATGGCCAGGTTCGACCAGGGGTATTAACTACCATAGACACTTCAATGACCAGGTTCGACCAGGGAAATTAACTACCATAGACACTACAATGACCAGGTTAGACCAGGGGTATTAACTACCATAGACACTTCAATGACCAGGTTCGACCAGGGGTATTAACAACTACCATAGACACTTCAATGACCAGGTTAGACTAGGGGTATTAATAACTACCATAAACACTTCAATGACCAGGTTAGACCAGGGGTATTAATAACTACCATAGACACTTCAATGACCACGTTAGACCAGGGGTATTAACAACTACCATAGACACTTCAATGACCAGGTTAGACCAGGGGTATTAATAACTACCATAGACACTTCAATGACCAGGTTAGACTAGGGGTATTAATAACTACCATAGACACTTCAATGACCAGGTTAGACCAGGTGTATTAATAACTACCATAGACACTACAATGACCAGGTTACACTAGGGGTATTAATAACTACAATAGACACGTCAATGACCAGGTTAGACCAGGGGTATTAATAACTACCATAGACACGTCAATGACCAGGTTAGACCAGGGGTATTAATAACTACCATAGACACGTCAATGACCAGGTTAGACCAGGGGCATTAACTACCATAGACACTTAACTGACCAGGTTAGACCAGGGGCATTAACTACCATAGACACTTCAATGACCAGGTTAGACCAGGGGTATTAACTACCATAGACACTTCAATGACCAGGTTAGACCAGGGGTATTAATAACTACCATAGACACTTCAATGACCAGGTTAGACCAGGGGCATTAACTACCATAGACACTTCAATGACCAGGTTAGACCAGGGGCATTAACTACCATAGACACTTCAATGACCAGGTTAGACCAGGGGTATTAACTACCATAGACACTTCAATGACCAGGTTAGACCAGGGGTATTAAAAACTACCATAGACACTTCAATGACCAGGTTAGACCAGGGGTATTAACTACCATAGACACGTCAATGACCAGGTTAGACCAGGGTATTAACTACCATAGACACTTCAATGACCAGGTTCGACCAGGGGTATTAACTACCATAGACACTTCAATGACCAGGTTAGACCAGGGGTATTAATAACTACCATAGACACGTCAATGACCAGGTTAGTCCAGGGCATTAACTACCATAGACACTTCAATGACCAGGTTAGACCAGGGATATTAATAACTACCATAGACACTTCAATGACCAGGTTAGACTAGTGGTATTAACTACCATAGACACTTCAATGACCAGGTTAGACCAGGGGTATTAATAACTACCATAGACACTTCAATGACCACGTTAGACCAGGGGTATTAATAACTACCATAGACACTTCAATGACCACGTTAGACCAGGGGTATTAACAACTACCATAGACACTACAATGACCAGGTTACACTAGGGGTATTAATAACTACAATAGACACGTCAATGACCAGGTTAGACCAGGGGTATTAATAACTACCATAGACACTTCAATGACCAGGTTAGACTAGGGGTATTAATAACTACCATAGACACTTCAATGACCAGGTTAGACCAGGTGTATTAATAACTACCATAGACACTACAATGACCAGGTTACACTAGGGGTATTAATAACTACAATAGACACGTCAATGACCAGGTTAGACCAGGGGTATTAATAACTACCATAGACACGTCAATGACCAGGTTAGACCAGGGGTATTAATAACTACCATAGACACGTCAATGACCAGGTTAGACCAGGGGCATTAACTACCATAGACACTTAACTGACCAGGTTAGACCAGGGTCATTAACTACCATAGACACTTCAATGACCAGGTTAGACCAGGGGTATTAACTACCATAGACACCTCAATGACCAGGTTAGACCAGGGGTATTAATAACTACCATAGACACTTCAATGACCAGGTTAGACCAGGGGTATTAACTACCATAGACACTTCAATGACCAGGTTAGACCAGGGGCATTAAAAACTACCATAGACACTTCAATGACCAGGTTAGACCAGGGGTATTAACTACCATAGACACGTCAATGACCAGGTTAGACCAGGGTATTAACTACCATAGACACTTCAATGACCAGGTTCGACCAGGGGTATTAACTACCATAGACACTTCAATGACCAGGTTAGACCAGGGGTATTAATAACTACCATAGACACGTCAATGACCAGGTTAGTCCAGGGCATTAACTACCATAGACACTTCAATGACCAGGTTAGACCAGGGATATTAATAACTACCATAGACACTTCAATGACCAGGTTAGACTAGTGGTATTAACTACCATAGACACTTCAATGACCAGGTTAGACCAGGGGTATTAACTACCATAGACACTTCAATGACCAGGTTAGACCAGGGGTATTAACTTCCATAAACACTTCAATGACCAGGTTAGACCAGGGGTATTAACTACCACAGACACTTAAATGACCAGGTTAGACCAGGGGTATTAACTACCATAGACACTTCAATGACCACGTTAGACCAGGGGTATTAACCACTACCATAGACACTTCAATGACCAGGTTAGACCAGGGGTATTAATAACTACCATAGACACTTCAATGACCAGGTTAGACTAGGGGTATTAATAACTACCATAGACACTTCAATGACCGGGTTAGACCAGGGGTATTCACTACCATAGACACGTCAATGACCAGGTTCGACCAGGGGTATTAACTACCATAGACACTTCAATGACCAGGTTCGACCAGGGGCATTAACTACCATAGACACTTCTAGACACTTCAATGGCCAGGTTAGACCAGGGGTATTAACTACCATAGACACTTCAATGACCAGGTTAGAACAGGGGTATTAATAACTACCATAGACACTTCAATGACCAGGTTAGACCAGGGGTATTAATAACTACCATAGACACGTCAATGACCAGGTTAGACCAGGGCATTAACTACCATAGACACTTCAATGACCAGGTTAGACCAGGGATATTAATAACTACCACAGACACTTCAATGACCAGGTTAGACTAGTGGTATTAACTACCATAGACACTTCAATGACCAGGTTAGACCAGGGGTATTAACTACCATAGACACTTCAATGACCAGGTTAGACCAGGGGTATTAACTTCCATAAACACTTCAATGACCAGGTTAGACCAGGGGTATTAACTACCACAGACTCTTAAATGACCAGGTTAGACCAGGGGTATTAACTACCATAGACACTTCAATGACCAGGTTCGACCAGGGGCATTAACTACCATAGACACTTCTAGACACTTCAATGGCCAGGTTAGACCAGGGGTATTAACTATCATAGACACTTCAATGACCAGGTTAGAACAGGGGTATTAATAACTACCATAGACACTTCAATGGCCAGGTTAGACCAGGGGTATTAATAACTACCATAGACACTTCAATGGCCAGGTTCGACCAGGGGTATTAACTACCATAGACACTTCAATGACCAGGTTCGACCAGGGAAATTAACTACCATAGACACTACAATGACCAGGTTAGACCAGGGGTATTAACTACCATAGACACTTCAATGACCAGGTTCGACCAGGGGTATTAACAACTACCATAGAAACTTCAATGACCAGGTTAGACTAGGGGTATTAATAACTACCATAAACACTTCAATGACCAGGTTAGACCAGGGGTATTAATAACTACCATAGACACTTCAATGACCACGTTAGACCAGGGGTATTAACAACTACCATAGACACTTCAATGACCAGGTTAGACCAGGGGTATTAATAACTACCATAGACACTTCAATGACCAGGTTAGACTAGGGGTATTAATAACTACCATAGACACTTCAATGACCAGGTTAGACCAGGTGTATTAATAACTACCATAGACACTACAATGACCAGGTTACACTAGGGGTATTAATAACTACAATAGACACGTCAATGACCAGGTTAGACCAGGGGTATTAATAACTACCATAGACACGTCAATGACCAGGTTAGACCAGGGGTATTAATAACTACCATAGACACGTCAATGACCAGGTTAGACCAGGGGCATTAACTACCATAGACACTTAACTGACCAGGTTAGACCAGGGGCATTAACTACCATAGACACTTCAATGACCAGGTTAGACCAGGGGTATTAACTACCATAGACACTTCAATGACCAGGTTAGACCAGGGGTATTAATAACTACCATAGACACTTCAATGACCAGGTTAGACCAGGGGCATTAACTACCATAGACACTTCAATGACCAGGTTAGACCAGGGGCATTAACTACCATAGACACTTCAATGACCAGGTTAGACCAGGGGTATTAACTACCATAGACACTTCAATGACCAGGTTAGACCAGGGGTATTAAAAACTACCATAGACACTTCAATGACCAGGTTAGACCAGGGGTATTAACTACCATAGACACGTCAATGACCAGGTTAGACCAGGGTATTAACTACCATAGACACTTCAATGACCAGGTTCGACCAGGGGTATTAACTACCATAGACACTTCAATGACCAGGTTAGACCAGGGGTATTAATAACTACCATAGACACGTCAATGACCAGGTTAGTCCAGGGCATTAACTACCATAGACACTTCAATGACCAGGTTAGACCAGGGATATTAATAACTACCATAGACACTTCAATGACCAGGTTAGACTAGTGGTATTAACTACCATAGACACTTCAATGACCAGGTTAGACCAGGGGTATTAACTACCATAGACACTTCAATGACCAGGTTAGACCAGGGGTATTAACTTCCATAAACACTTCAATGACCAGGTTAGACCAGGGGTATTAACAACCACAGACACTTAAATGACCAGGTTAGACCAGGGGTATTAACTACCATAGACACTTCAATGACCAGGTTCGACCAGGGGCATTAACTACCATAGACACTTCTAGACACTTCAATGGCCAGGTTAGACCAGGGGTATTAACTATCATAGACACTTCAATGACCAGGTTAGAACAGGGGTATTAATAACTACCATAGACACTTCAATGGCCAGGTTAGACCAGGGGTATTAATAACTACCATAGACACTTCAATGACCAGGTTAGACCAGGGGTATTAACTACCATAGACACTTCAATGGCCAGGTTCGACCAGGGGTATTAACTACCATAGACACTTCAATGACCAGGTTCGACCAGGGAAATTACCTACCATAGACACTACAATGACCAAGTTAGACCAGGGGTATTAACTACCATAGACACTTCAATGACCAGGTTAGACCAGGGGATTAACTACCATAGTCACTTCAATGACCAGGTTCGACCAGGGGTATTAACAAATACCATAGACACTTCAATGACCAGGTTAGACTAGGGGTATTAATAACTACCATAGACACTTCAATGACCAGGTTAGACCAGGTGTATTAATAACTACCATAGACACTTCAATGACCACGTTAGACCAGGGGTATTAACCACTACCATAGACACTTCAATGACCAGGTTAGACCAGGGGTATTAATAACTACCATAGACACTTCAATGACCAGGTTAGACTAGGGGTATTAATAACTACCATAGACACTTCAATGACCAGGTTAGACCAGGGGTATTCACTACCATAGACACGTCAATGACCAGGTTCGACCAGGGGTATTAACTACCATAGACACTTCAATGACCAGGTTCGACCAGGGGCATTAACTACCATAGACACTTCTAGACACTTCAATGGCCAGGTTAGACCAGGGGTATTAACTACCATAGACACTTCAATGACCAGGTTAGAACAGGGGTATTAATAACTACCATAGACACTTCAATGACCAGGTTAGACCAGGGGTATTAATAACTACCATAGACACGTCAATGACCAGGTTAGACCAGGGCATTAACTACCATAGACACTTCAATGACCAGGTTAGACCAGGGATATTAATAACTACCATAGACACTTCAATGACCAGGTTAGACTAGTGGTATTAACTACCATAGACACTTCAATGACCAGGTTAGACCACGGGTATTAACTACCATAGACACTTCAATGACCAGGTTAGACCAGGGGTATTAACTTCCATAAACACTTCAATGACCAGGTTAGGCCAGGGGTATTAACTACCACAGACACTTAAATGACCAGGTTAGACCAGGGGTATTAACTACCATAGACACTTCAATGACCAGGTTCGACCAGGGGCATTAACTACCATAGACACTTCTAGACACTTCAATGGCCAGGTTAGACCAGGGGTATTAACTATCATAGACACTTCAATGACCAGGTTAGAACAGGGGTATTAATAACTACCATAGACACTTCAATGGCCAGGTTAGACCAGGGGTATTAATAACTACCATAGACACTTCAATGACCAGGTTAGACCAGGGGTATTAACTACCATAGACACTTCAATGGCCAGGTTCGACCAGGGGTATTAATAACTACCATAGACACTTCAATGACCAGGTTCGACCAGGGAAATTAACTACCATAGACACTACAATGACCAAGTTAGACCAGGGGTATTAACTACCATAGACACTTCAATGACCAGGTTAGACCAGGGGTATTAACTACCATAGACACTTCAATGACCAGGTTCGACCAGGGGTATTAACAAATACCATAGACACTTCAATGACCAGGTTAGACTAGGGGTATTAATAACTACCATAGACACTTCAATGACCAGGTTAGACCAGGTGTATTAATAACTACCATAGACACTTCAATGACCACGTTAGACCAGGGGTATTAACCACTACCATAGACACTTCAATGACCAGGTTAGACCAGGGGTATTAATAACTACCATAGACACTTCAATGACCAGGTTAGACTAGGGGTATTAATAACTACCATAGACACTTCAATGACCAGGTTAGACCAGGGGTATTCACTACCATAGACACGTCAATGACCAGGTTCGACCAGGGGTATTAACTACCATAGACACTTCAATGACCAGGTTCGACCAGGGGCATTAACTACCATAGACACTTCTAGACACTTCAATGGCCAGGTTGGACCAGGGGTATTAACTACCATATACACTTCAATGACCAGGTTAGAACAGGGGTATTAATAACTACCATAGACACTTCAATGACCAGGTTAGACCAGGGGTATTAATAACTACCATAGACACATCAATGACCAGGTTAGACCAGGGCATTAACTACCATAGACACTTCAATGACCAGGTTAGACCAGGGATATTAATAACTACCATAGACACTTCAATGACCAGGTTAGACTAGTGGTATTAACTACCATAGACACTTCAATGACCAGGTTAGACCAGGGGTATTAACTACCATAGACACTTCAATGACCAGGTTAGACCAGGGGTATTAACTTCCATAAACACTTCAATGACCAGGTTAGACCAGGGGTATTAACTACCACAGACACTTAAATGACCAGGTTAGACCAGGGGTATTAACTACCATAGACACTTCAATGACCAGGTTCGACCAGGGGCATTAACTACCATAGACACTTCTAGACACTTCAATGGCCAGGTTAGACCAGGGGTATTAACTATCATAGACACTTCAATGACCAGGTTAGAACAGGGGTATTAATAACTACCATAGACACTTCAATGGCCAGGTTAGACCAGGGGTATTAATAACTACCATAGACACTTCAATGGCCAGGTTCGACCAGGGGTATTAACTACCATAGACACTTCAAAGACCAGGTTCGACCAGGGAAATTAACTACCATAGACACTACAATGACCAGGTTAGACCAGGGGTATTAACTACCATAGACACTTCAATGACCAGGTTAGACCAGGGGTATTAACTACCGTAGACACTTCAATGACCAGGTTCGACCAGGGGTATTAACAAATACCATAGACACTTCAATGACCAGGTTAGACTAGGGGTATTAATAACTACCATAGACACTTCAATGACCAGGTTAGACCAGGGGTATTAATAACTACCTAAGACACTTCAATGACCACGTTAGACCAGGGGTATTAACCACTACCATAGACACTTCAATGACCAGGTTAGACCAGGGGTATTCACTACCATAGACACGTCAATGACCAGGTTCGACCAGGGGTATTAACTACCATAGACACTTCAATGACCAGGTTCGACCAGGGGCATTCTCTACCATAGACACTTCTAGACACTTCAATGGCCAGGTTAGACCAGGGGTATTAACTACCATAGACACTTCAATGACCAGGTTAGACCAGGGGTATTAATAACTACCATAGACACGTCAATGACCAGGTTAGACCAGGGCATTAACTACCATAGACACTTCAATGACCAGGTTAGACCAGGGATATTAATAACTACCATAGACACTTCAATTACCAGGTTAGACTAGTGGTATTAACTACCATAGACACTTTAATGACCAGGTTAGACCAGGGATATTAACTACCATAGACACTTCAATGACCAGGTTAGACCAGGGGTATTAACTTCCATAAACACTTCAATGACCAGGTTAGACCAGGGGTATTAACTACCACAGACACTTAAATGACCAGGTTAGACCAGGGGTATTAACTACCATAGACACTTCAATGACCAGGTTCGACCAGGGGCATTAACTACCATAGACACTTCTAGACACTTCAATGGCCAGGTTAGACCAGGGGTATTAACTATCATAGACACTTCAATGACCAGGTTAGAACAGGGGTATTAATAACTACCATAGACACTTCAATGGCCAGGTTAGACCAGGGGTATTAATAACTACCATAGACACTTCAATGACCAGGTTAGACCAGGGGTATTAACTACCATAGACACTTCAATGGCCAGGTTCGACCAGGGGTATTAACTACCATAGACACTTCAATGACCAGGTTCGACCAGGGAAATTAACTACCATAGACACTTCAATGGCCAGGTTCGACCAGGGGTATTAACTACCATAGACACTTCAATGACCAGGTTCGACCAGGGAAATTAACTACCATAGACACTACAATGACCAAGTTAGACCAGGGGTATTAACTACCATAGACACTTCAATGACCAGGTTAGACCAGGGGTATTAACTACCATAGACACTTCAATGACCAGGTTCGACCAGGGGTATTAACAAATACCATAGACACTTCAATGACCAGGTTAGACTAGGGGTATTAATAACTACCATAGACACTTCAATGACCAGGTTAGACCAGGTGTATTAATAACTACCATAGACACTTCAATGACCACGTTAGACCAGGGGTATTAACCACTACCATAGACACTTCAATGACCAGGTTAGACCAGGGGTATTAATAACTACCATAGACACTTCAATGACCAGGTTAGACTAGGGGTATTAATAACTACCATAGACACTTCAATGACCAGGTTAGACCAGGGGTATTCACTACCATAGACACGTCAATGACCAGGTTCGACCAGGGGTATTAACTACCATAGACACTTCAATGACCAGGTTCGACCAGGGGCATTAACTACCATAGACACTTCTAGACACTTCAATGGCCAGGTTAGACCAGGGGTATTAACTACCATAGACACTTCAATGACCAGGTTAGACCAGGTGTATTAATAACTACCATAGACACTTCAATGACCACGTTAGACCAGGGGTATTAACCACTACCATAGACACTTCAATGACCAGGTTAGACCAGGGGTATTAATAACTACCATAGACACTTCAATGACCAGGTTAGACTAGGGGTATTAATAACTACCATAGACACTTCAATGACCAGGTTAGACCAGGGGTATTCACTACCATAGACACGTCAATGACCAGGTTCGACCAGGGGTATTAACTACCATAGACACTTCAATGACCAGGTTCGACCAGGGGCATTAACTACCATAGACACTTCTAGACACTTCAATGGCCAGGTTAGACCAGGGGTATTAACTACCATAGACACTTCAATGACCAGGTTAGAACAGGGGTATTAATAACTACCATAGACACTTCAATGACCAGGTTAGACCAGGGGTATTAATAACTACCATAGACACGTCAATGACCAGGTTAGACCAGGGCATTAACTACCATAGACACTTCAATGACCAGGTTAGACCAGGGATATTAATAACTACCATAGACACTTCAATGACCAGGTTAGACTAGTGGTATTAACTACCATAGACACTTCAATGACCAGGTTAGACCAGGGGTATTAACTACCATAGACACTTCAATGACCAGGTTAGACCAGGGGTATTAACTTCCATAAACACTTCAATGACCAGGTTAGACCAGGGGTATTAACTACCACAGACACTTAAATGACCAGGTTAGACCAGGGGTATTAACTACCATAGACACTTCAATGACCAGGTTCGACCAGGGGCATTAACTACCATAGACACTTCTAGACACTTCAATGGCCAGGTTAGACCAGGGGTATTAACTATCATAGACACTTCAATGACCAGGTTAGAACAGGGGTATTAATAACTACCATAGACACTTCAATGGCCAGGTTAGACCAGGGGTATTAATAACTACCATAGACACTTCAATGGCCAGGTTCGACCAGGGGTATTAACTACCATAGACACTTCAATGACCAGGTTCGACCAGGGAAATTAACTACCATAGACACTACAATGACCAGGTTAGACCAGGGGTATTAACTACCATAGACACTTCAATGACCAGGTTAGACCAGGGGTATTAACTACCGTAGACACTTCAATGACCAGGTTCGACCAGGGGTATTAACAAATACCATAGACACTTCAATGACCAGGTTAGACTAGGGGTATTAATAACTACCATAGACACTTCAATGACCAGGTTAGACCAGGGGTATTAATAACTACCATAGACACTTCAATGACCAGGTTAGACCAGGGGTATTAACCACTACCATAGACACTTCAATGACCAGGTTAGACCAGGGGTATTCACTACCATAGACACGTCAATGACCAGGTTCGACCAGGGGTATTAACTACCATAGACACTTCAATGACCAGGTTCGACCAGGGAAATTAACTACCATAGACACTTCAATGGCCAGGTTCGACCAGGGGTATTAACTACCATAGACACTTCAATGACCAGGTTCGACCAGGGAAATTAACTACCATAGACACTACAATGACCAAGTTAGACCAGGGGTATTAACTACCATAGACACTTCAATGACCAGGTTAGACCAGGGGTATTAACTACCATAGACACTTCAATGACCAGGTTCGACCAGGGGTATTAACAAATACCATAGACACTTCAATGACCAGGTTAGACTAGGGGTATTAATAACTACCATAGACACTTCAATGACCAGGTTAGACCAGGTGTATTAATAACTACCATAGACACTTCAATGACCGGGTTAGACCAGGGGTATTCACTACCATAGACACGTCAATGACCAGGTTCGACCAGGGGTATTAACTACCATAGACACTTCAATGACCAGGTTCGACCAGGGGCATTAACTACCATAGACACTTCTAGACACTTCAATGGCCAGGTTAGACCAGGGGTATTAACTACCATAGACACTTCAATGACCAGGTTAGAACAGGGGTATTAATAACTACCATAGACACTTCAATGACCAGGTTAGACCAGGGGTATTAATAACTACCATAGACACGTCAATGACCAGGTTAGACCAGGGCATTAACTACCATAGACACTTCAATGACCAGGTTAGACCAGGGATATTAATAACTACCACAGACACTTCAATGACCAGGTTAGACTAGTGGTATTAACTACCATAGACACTTCAATGACCAGGTTAGACCAGGGGTATTAACTACCATAGACACTTCAATGACCAGGTTAGACCAGGGGTATTAACTTCCATAAACACTTCAATGACCAGGTTAGACCAGGGGTATTAACTACCACAGACTCTTAAATGACCAGGTTAGACCAGGGGTATTAACTACCATAGACACTTCAATGACCAGGTTCGACCAGGGGCATTAACTACCATAGACACTTCTAGACACTTCAATGGCCAGGTTAGACCAGGGGTATTAACTATCATAGACACTTCAATGACCAGGTTAGAACAGGGGTATTAATAACTACCATAGACACTTCAATGGCCAGGTTAGACCAGGGGTATTAATAACTACCATAGACACTTCAATGGCCAGGTTCGACCAGGGGTATTAACTACCATAGACACTTCAATGACCAGGTTCGACCAGGGAAATTAACTACCATAGACACTACAATGACCAGGTTAGACCAGGGGTATTAACTACCATAGACACTTCAATGACCAGGTTCGACCAGGGGTATTAACAACTACCATAGAAACTTCAATGACCAGGTTAGACTAGGGGTATTAATAACTACCATAAACACTTCAATGACCAGGTTAGACCAGGGGTATTAATAACTACCATAGACACTTCAATGACCACGTTAGACCAGGGGTATTAACAACTACCATAGACACTTCAATGACCAGGTTAGACCAGGGGTATTAATAACTACCATAGACACTTCAATGACCAGGTTAGACTAGGGGTATTAATAACTACCATAGACACTTCAATGACCAGGTTAGACCAGGTGTATTAATAACTACCATAGACACTACAATGACCAGGTTACACTAGGGGTATTAATAACTACAATAGACACGTCAATGACCAGGTTAGACCAGGGGTATTAATAACTACCATAGACACGTCAATGACCAGGTTAGACCAGGGGTATTAATAACTACCATAGACACGTCAATGACCAGGTTAGACCAGGGGCATTAACTACCATAGACACTTAACTGACCAGGTTAGACCAGGGGCATTAACTACCATAGACACTTCAATGACCAGGTTAGACCAGGGGTATTAACTACCATAGACACTTCAATGACCAGGTTAGACCAGGGGTATTAATAACTACCATAGACACTTCAATGACCAGGTTAGACCAGGGGCATTAACTACCATAGACACTTCAATGACCAGGTTAGACCAGGGGCATTAACTACCATAGACACTTCAATGACCAGGTTAGACCAGGGGTATTAACTACCATAGACACTTCAATGACCAGGTTAGACCAGGGGTATTAAAAACTACCATAGACACTTCAATGACCAGGTTAGACCAGGGGTATTAACTACCATAGACACGTCAATGACCAGGTTAGACCAGGGTATTAACTACCATAGACACTTCAATGACCAGGTTCGACCAGGGGTATTAACTACCATAGACACTTCAATGACCAGGTTAGACCAGGGGTATTAATAACTACCATAGACACGTCAATGACCAGGTTAGTCCAGGGCATTAACTACCATAGACACTTCAATGACCAGGTTAGACCAGGGATATTAATAACTACCATAGACACTTCAATGACCAGGTTAGACTAGTGGTATTAACTACCATAGACACTTCAATGACCAGGTTAGACCAGGGGTATTAACTACCATAGACACTTCAATGACCAGGTTAGACCAGGGGTATTAACTTCCATAAACACTTCAATGACCAGGTTAGACCAGGGGTATTAACAACCACAGACACTTAAATGACCAGGTTAGACCAGGGGTATTAACTACCATAGACACTTCAATGACCAGGTTCGACCAGGGGCATTAACTACCATAGACACTTCTAGACACTTCAATGGCCAGGTTAGACCAGGGGTATTAACTATCATAGACACTTCAATGACCAGGTTAGAACAGGGGTATTAATAACTACCATAGACACTTCAATGGCCAGGTTAGACCAGGGGTATTAATAACTACCATAGACACTTCAATGACCAGGTTAGACCAGGGGTATTAACTACCATAGACACTTCAATGGCCAGGTTCGACCAGGGGTATTAACTACCATAGACACTTCAATGACCAGGTTCGACCAGGGAAATTACCTACCATAGACACTACAATGACCAAGTTAGACCAGGGGTATTAACTACCATAGACACTTCAATGACCAGGTTAGACCAGGGGATTAACTACCATAGTCACTTCAATGACCAGGTTCGACCAGGGGTATTAACAAATACCATAGACACTTCAATGACCAGGTTAGACTAGGGGTATTAATAACTACCATAGACACTTCAATGACCAGGTTAGACCAGGTGTATTAATAACTACCATAGACACTTCAATGACCACGTTAGACCAGGGGTATTAACCACTACCATAGACACTTCAATGACCAGGTTAGACCAGGGGTATTAATAACTACCATAGACACTTCAATGACCAGGTTAGACTAGGGGTATTAATAACTACCATAGACACTTCAATGACCAGGTTAGACCAGGGGTATTCACTACCATAGACACGTCAATGACCAGGTTCGACCAGGGGTATTAACTACCATAGACACTTCAATGACCAGGTTCGACCAGGGGCATTAACTACCATAGACACTTCTAGACACTTCAATGGCCAGGTTAGACCAGGGGTATTAACTACCATAGACACTTCAATGACCAGGTTAGAACAGGGGTATTAATAACTACCATAGACACTTCAATGACCAGGTTAGACCAGGGGTATTAATAACTACCATAGACACGTCAATGACCAGGTTAGACCAGGGCATTAACTACCATAGACACTTCAATGACCAGGTTAGACCAGGGATATTAATAACTACCATAGACACTTCAATGACCAGGTTAGACTAGTGGTATTAACTACCATAGACACTTCAATGACCAGGTTAGACCACGGGTATTAACTACCATAGACACTTCAATGACCAGGTTAGACCAGGGGTATTAACTTCCATAAACACTTCAATGACCAGGTTAGGCCAGGGGTATTAACTACCACAGACACTTAAATGACCAGGTTAGACCAGGGGTATTAACTACCATAGACACTTCAATGACCAGGTTCGACCAGGGGCATTAACTACCATAGACACTTCTAGACACTTCAATGGCCAGGTTAGACCAGGGGTATTAACTATCATAGACACTTCAATGACCAGGTTAGAACAGGGGTATTAATAACTACCATAGACACTTCAATGGCCAGGTTAGACCAGGGGTATTAATAACTACCATAGACACTTCAATGACCAGGTTAGACCAGGGGTATTAACTACCATAGACACTTCAATGGCCAGGTTCGACCAGGGGTATTAATAACTACCATAGACACTTCAATGACCAGGTTCGACCAGGGAAATTAACTACCATAGACACTACAATGACCAAGTTAGACCAGGGGTATTAACTACCATAGACACTTCAATGACCAGGTTAGACCAGGGGTATTAACTACCATAGACACTTCAATGACCAGGTTCGACCAGGGGTATTAACAAATACCATAGACACTTCAATGACCAGGTTAGACTAGGGGTATTAATAACTACCATAGACACTTCAATGACCAGGTTAGACCAGGTGTATTAATAACTACCATAGACACTTCAATGACCACGTTAGACCAGGGGTATTAACCACTACCATAGACACTTCAATGACCAGGTTAGACCAGGGGTATTAATAACTACCATAGACACTTCAATGACCAGGTTAGACTAGGGGTATTAATAACTACCATAGACACTTCAATGACCAGGTTAGACCAGGGGTATTCACTACCATAGACACGTCAATGACCAGGTTCGACCAGGGGTATTAACTACCATAGACACTTCAATGACCAGGTTCGACCAGGGGCATTAACTACCATAGACACTTCTAGACACTTCAATGACCAGGTTAGACTAGGGGTATTAATAACTACCATAGACACTTCAATGACCAGGTTAGACCAGGTGTATTAATAACTACCATAGACACTTCAATGACCACGTTAGACCAGGGGTATTAACCACTACCATAGACACTTCAATGACCAGGTTAGACCAGGGGTATTAATAACTACCATAGACACTTCAATGACCAGGTTAGACTAGGGGTATTAATAACTACCATAGACACTTCAATGACCAGGTTAGACCAGGGGTATTCACTACCATAGACACGTCAATGACCAGGTTCGACCAGGGGTATTAACTACCATAGACACTTCAATGACCAGGTTCGACCAGGGGCATTAACTACCATAGACACTTCTAGACACTTCAATGGCCAGGTTGGACCAGGGGTATTAACTACCATATACACTTCAATGACCAGGTTAGAACAGGGGTATTAATAACTACCATAGACACTTCAATGACCAGGTTAGACCAGGGGTATTAATAACTACCATAGACACATCAATGACCAGGTTAGACCAGGGCATTAACTACCATAGACACTTCAATGACCAGGTTAGACCAGGGATATTAATAACTACCATAGACACTTCAATGACCAGGTTAGACTAGTGGTATTAACTACCATAGACACTTCAATGACCAGGTTAGACCAGGGGTATTAACTACCATAGACACTTCAATGACCAGGTTAGACCAGGGGTATTAACTTCCATAAACACTTCAATGACCAGGTTAGACCAGGGGTATTAACTACCACAGACACTTAAATGACCAGGTTAGACCAGGGGTATTAACTACCATAGACACTTCAATGACCAGGTTCGACCAGGGGCATTAACTACCATAGACACTTCTAGACACTTCAATGGCCAGGTTAGACCAGGGGTATTAACTATCATAGACACTTCAATGACCAGGTTAGAACAGGGGTATTAATAACTACCATAGACACTTCAATGGCCAGGTTAGACCAGGGGTATTAATAACTACCATAGACACTTCAATGGCCAGGTTCGACCAGGGGTATTAACTACCATAGACACTTCAAAGACCAGGTTCGACCAGGGAAATTAACTACCATAGACACTACAATGACCAGGTTAGACCAGGGGTATTAACTACCATAGACACTTCAATGACCAGGTTAGACCAGGGGTATTAACTACCGTAGACACTTCAATGACCAGGTTCGACCAGGGGTATTAACAAATACCATAGACACTTCAATGACCAGGTTAGACTAGGGGTATTAATAACTACCATAGACACTTCAATGACCAGGTTAGACCAGGGGTATTAATAACTACCTAAGACACTTCAATGACCACGTTAGACCAGGGGTATTAACCACTACCATAGACACTTCAATGACCAGGTTAGACCAGGGGTATTCACTACCATAGACACGTCAATGACCAGGTTCGACCAGGGGTATTAACTACCATAGACACTTCAATGACCAGGTTCGACCAGGGGCATTCTCTACCATAGACACTTCTAGACACTTCAATGGCCAGGTTAGACCAGGGGTATTAACTACCATAGACACTTCAATGACCAGGTTAGACCAGGGGTATTAATAACTACCATAGACACGTCAATGACCAGGTTAGACCAGGGCATTAACTACCATAGACACTTCAATGACCAGGTTAGACCAGGGATATTAATAACTACCATAGACACTTCAATTACCAGGTTAGACTAGTGGTATTAACTACCATAGACACTTTAATGACCAGGTTAGACCAGGGATATTAACTACCATAGACACTTCAATGACCAGGTTAGACCAGGGGTATTAACTTCCATAAACACTTCAATGACCAGGTTAGACCAGGGGTATTAACTACCACAGACACTTAAATGACCAGGTTAGACCAGGGGTATTAACTACCATAGACACTTCAATGACCAGGTTCGACCAGGGGCATTAACTACCATAGACACTTCTAGACACTTCAATGGCCAGGTTAGACCAGGGGTATTAACTATCATAGACACTTCAATGACCAGGTTAGAACAGGGGTATTAATAACTACCATAGACACTTCAATGGCCAGGTTAGACCAGGGGTATTAATAACTACCATAGACACTTCAATGACCAGGTTAGACCAGGGGTATTAACTACCATAGACACTTCAATGGCCAGGTTCGACCAGGGGTATTAACTACCATAGACACTTCAATGACCAGGTTCGACCAGGGAAATTAACTACCATAGACACTTCAATGGCCAGGTTCGACCAGGGGTATTAACTACCATAGACACTTCAATGACCAGGTTCGACCAGGGAAATTAACTACCATAGACACTACAATGACCAAGTTAGACCAGGGGTATTAACTACCATAGACACTTCAATGACCAGGTTAGACCAGGGGTATTAACTACCATAGACACTTCAATGACCAGGTTCGACCAGGGGTATTAACAAATACCATAGACACTTCAATGACCAGGTTAGACTAGGGGTATTAATAACTACCATAGACACTTCAATGACCAGGTTAGACCAGGTGTATTAATAACTACCATAGACACTTCAATGACCACGTTAGACCAGGGGTATTAACCACTACCATAGACACTTCAATGACCAGGTTAGACCAGGGGTATTAATAACTACCATAGACACTTCAATGACCAGGTTAGACTAGGGGTATTAATAACTACCATAGACACTTCAATGACCAGGTTAGACCAGGGGTATTCACTACCATAGACACGTCAATGACCAGGTTCGACCAGGGGTATTAACTACCATAGACACTTCAATGACCAGGTTCGACCAGGGGCATTAACTACCATAGACACTTCTAGACACTTCAATGGCCAGGTTAGACCAGGGGTATTAACTACCATAGACACTTCAATGACCAGGTTAGACCAGGTGTATTAATAACTACCATAGACACTTCAATGACCACGTTAGACCAGGGGTATTAACCACTACCATAGACACTTCAATGACCAGGTTAGACCAGGGGTATTAATAACTACCATAGACACTTCAATGACCAGGTTAGACTAGGGGTATTAATAACTACCATAGACACTTCAATGACCAGGTTAGACCAGGGGTATTCACTACCATAGACACGTCAATGACCAGGTTCGACCAGGGGTATTAACTACCATAGACACTTCAATGACCAGGTTCGACCAGGGGCATTAACTACCATAGACACTTCTAGACACTTCAATGGCCAGGTTAGACCAGGGGTATTAACTACCATAGACACTTCAATGACCAGGTTAGAACAGGGGTATTAATAACTACCATAGACACTTCAATGACCAGGTTAGACCAGGGGTATTAATAACTACCATAGACACGTCAATGACCAGGTTAGACCAGGGCATTAACTACCATAGACACTTCAATGACCAGGTTAGACCAGGGATATTAATAACTACCATAGACACTTCAATGACCAGGTTAGACTAGTGGTATTAACTACCATAGACACTTCAATGACCAGGTTAGACCAGGGGTATTAACTACCATAGACACTTCAATGACCAGGTTAGACCAGGGGTATTAACTTCCATAAACACTTCAATGACCAGGTTAGACCAGGGGTATTAACTACCACAGACACTTAAATGACCAGGTTAGACCAGGGGTATTAACTACCATAGACACTTCAATGACCAGGTTCGACCAGGGGCATTAACTACCATAGACACTTCTAGACACTTCAATGGCCAGGTTAGACCAGGGGTATTAACTATCATAGACACTTCAATGACCAGGTTAGAACAGGGGTATTAATAACTACCATAGACACTTCAATGGCCAGGTTAGACCAGGGGTATTAATAACTACCATAGACACTTCAATGGCCAGGTTCGACCAGGGGTATTAACTACCATAGACACTTCAATGACCAGGTTCGACCAGGGAAATTAACTACCATAGACACTACAATGACCAGGTTAGACCAGGGGTATTAACTACCATAGACACTTCAATGACCAGGTTAGACCAGGGGTATTAACTACCGTAGACACTTCAATGACCAGGTTCGACCAGGGGTATTAACAAATACCATAGACACTTCAATGACCAGGTTAGACTAGGGGTATTAATAACTACCATAGACACTTCAATGACCAGGTTAGACCAGGGGTATTAATAACTACCATAGACACTTCAATGACCAGGTTAGACCAGGGGTATTAACCACTACCATAGACACTTCAATGACCAGGTTAGACCAGGGGTATTCACTACCATAGACACGTCAATGACCAGGTTCGACCAGGGGTATTAACTACCATAGACACTTCAATGACCAGGTTCGACCAGGGAAATTAACTACCATAGACACTTCAATGGCCAGGTTCGACCAGGGGTATTAACTACCATAGACACTTCAATGACCAGGTTCGACCAGGGAAATTAACTACCATAGACACTACAATGACCAAGTTAGACCAGGGGTATTAACTACCATAGACACTTCAATGACCAGGTTAGACCAGGGGTATTAACTACCATAGACACTTCAATGACCAGGTTCGACCAGGGGTATTAACAAATACCATAGACACTTCAATGACCAGGTTAGACTAGGGGTATTAATAACTACCATAGACACTTCAATGACCAGGTTAGACCAGGTGTATTAATAACTACCATAGACACTTCAATGACCACGTTAGACCAGGGGTATTAACCACTACCATAGACACTTCAATGACCAGGTTAGACCAGGGGTATTAATAACTACCATAGACACTTCAATGACCAGGTTAGACTAGGGGTATTAATAACTACCATAGACACTTCAATGACCAGGTTAGACCAGGGGTATTCACTACCATAGACACGTCAATGACCAGGTTCGACCAGGGGTATTAACTACCATAGACACTTCAATGACCAGGTTCGACCAGGGGCATTAACTACCATAGACACTTCTAGACACTTCAATGACCAGGTTAGACTAGGGGTATTAATAACTACCATAGACACTTCAATGACCAGGTTAGACCAGGTGTATTAATAACTACCATAGACACTTCATTGACCACGTTAGACCAGGGGTATTAACCACTACCATAGACACTTCAATGACCAGGTTAGACCAGGGGTATTAATAACTACCATAGACACTTCAATGACCAGGTTAGACTAGGGGTATTAATAACTACCATAGACACTTCAATGACCAGGTTAGACCAGGGGTATTCACTACCATAGACACGTCAATGACCAGGTTCGACCAGGGGTATTAACTACCATAGACACTTCAATGACCAGGTTCGACCAGGGGCATTAACTACCATAGACACTTCTAGACACTTCAATGGCCAGGTTGGACCAGGGGTATTAACTACCATAGACACTTCAATGACCAGGTTAGAACAGGGGTATTAATAACTACCATAGACACTTCAATGACCAGGTTAGACCAGGGGTATTAATAACTACCATAGACACATCAATGACCAGGTTAGACCAGGGCATTAACTACCATAGACACTTCAATGACCAGGTTAGACCAGGGATATTAATAACTACCATAGACACTTCAATGACCAGGTTAGACTAGTGGTATTAACTACCATAGACACTTCAATGACCAGGTTAGACCAGGGGTATTAACTACCATAGACACTTCAATGACCAGGTTAGACCAGGGGTATTAACTTCCATAAACACTTCAATGACCAGGTTAGACCAGGGGTATTAACTACCACAGACACTTAAATGACCAGGTTAGACCAGGGGTATTAACTACCATAGACACTTCAATGACCAGGTTCGACCAGGGGCATTAACTACCATAGACACTTCTAGACACTTCAATGGCCAGGTTAGACCAGGGGTATTAACTATCATAGACACTTCAATGACCAGGTTAGAACAGGGGTATTAATAACTACCATAGACACTTCAATGGCCAGGTTAGACCAGGGGTATTAATAACTACCATAGACACTTCAATGGCCAGGTTCGACCAGGGGTATTAACTACCATAGACACTTCAAAGACCAGGTTCGACCAGGGAAATTAACTACCATAGACACTACAATGACCAGGTTAGACCAGGGGTATTAACTACCATAGACACTTCAATGACCAGGTTAGACCAGGGGTATTAACTACCGTAGACACTTCAATGACCAGGTTCGACCAGGGGTATTAACAAATACCATAGACACTTCAATGACCAGGTTAGACTAGGGGTATTAATAACTACCATAGACACTTCAATGACCAGGTTAGACCAGGGGTATTAATAACTACCTAAGACACTTCAATGACCACGTTAGACCAGGGGTATTAACCACTACCATAGACACTTCAATGACCAGGTTAGACCAGGGGTATTCACTACCATAGACACGTCAATGACCAGGTTCGACCAGGGGTATTAACTACCATAGACACTTCAGTGACCAGGTTCGACCAGGGGCATTCTCTACCATAGACACTTCTAGACACTTCAATGGCCAGGTTAGACCAGGGGTATTAACTACCATAGACACTTCAATGACCAGGTTAGACCAGGGGTATTAATAACTACCATAGACACGTCAATGACCAGGTTAGACCAGGGCATTAACTACCATAGACACTTCAATGACCAGGTTAGACCAGGGATATTAATAACTACCATAGACACTTCAATGACCAGGTTAGACTAGTGGTATTAACTACCATAGACACTTTAATGACCAGGTTAGACCAGGGGTATTAACTACCATAGACACTTCAATGACCAGGTTAGACCAGGGGTATTAACTTCCATAAACACTTCAATGACCAGGTTAGACCAGGGGTATTAACTACCACAGACACTTAAATGACCAGGTTAGACCAGGGGTATTAACTACCATAGACACTTCAATGACCAGGTTCGACCAGGGGCATTAACTACCATAGACACTTCTAGACACTTCAATGGCCAGGTTAGACCAGGGGTATTAACTATCATAGACACTTCAATGACCAGGTTAGAACAGGGGTATTAATAACTACCATAGACACTTCAATGGCCAGGTTAGACCAGGGGTATTAATAACTACCATAGACACTTCAATGACCAGGTTAGACCAGGGGTATTAACTACCATAGACACTTCAATGGCCAGGTTCGACCAGGGGTATTAACTACCATAGACACTTCAATGACCAGGTTCGACCAGGGAAATTAACTACCATAGACACTTCAATGGCCAGGTTCGACCAGGGGTATTAACTACCATAGACACTTCAATGACCAGGTTAGACCAGGGAAATTAACTACCATAGACACTACAATGACCAAGTTAGACCAGGGGTATTAACTACCATAGACACTTCAATGACCAGGTTAGACCAGGGGTATTAACTACCATAGACACTTCAATGACCAGGTTCGACCAGGGGTATTAACAAATACCATAGACACTTCAATGACCAGGTTAGACTAGGGGTATTAATAACTACCATAGACACTTCAATGACCAGGTTAGACCAGGTGTATTAATAACTACCATAGACACTTCAATGACCACGTTAGACCAGGGGTATTAACCACTACCATAGACACTTCAATGACCAGGTTAGACCAGGGGTATTAATAACTACCATAGACACTTCAATGACCAGGTTAGACTAGGGGTATTAATAACTACCATAGACACTTCAATGACCAGGTTAGACCAGGGGTATTCACTACCATAGACACGTCAATGACCAGGTTCGACCAGGGGTATTAACTACCATAGACACTTCAATGACCAGGTTCGACCAGGGGCATTAACTACCATAGACACTTCTAGACACTTCAATGGCCAGGTTAGACCAGGGGTATTAACTACCATAGACACTTCAATGACCAGGTTAGACCAGGTGTATTAATAACTACCATAGACACTTCAATGACCACGTTAGACCAGGGGTATTAACCACTACCATAGACACTTCAATGACCAGGTTAGACCAGGGGTATTAATAACTACCATAGACACTTCAATGACCAGGTTAGACTAGGGGTATTAATAACTACCATAGACACTTCAATGACCAGGTTAGACCAGGGGTATTCACTACCATAGACACGTCAATGACCAGGTTCGACCAGGGGTATTAACTACCATAGACACTTCAATGACCAGGTTCGACCAGGGGCATTAACTACCATAGACACTTCTAGACACTTCAATGGCCAGGTTAGACCAGGGGTATTAACTACCATAGACACTTCAATGACCAGGTTAGAACAGGGGTATTAATAACTACCATAGACACTTCAATGACCAGGTTAGACCAGGGGTATTAATAACTACCATAGACACGTCAATGACCAGGTTAGACCAGGGCATTAACTACCATAGACACTTCAATGACCAGGTTAGACCAGGGATATTAATAACTACCATAGACACTTCAATGACCAGGTTAGACTAGTGGTATTAACTACCATAGACACTTCAATGACCAGGTTAGACCAGGGGTATTAACTACCATAGACACTTCAATGACCAGGTTAGACCAGGGGTATTAACTTCCATAAACACTTCAATGACCAGGTTAGACCAGGGGTATTAACTACCACAGACACTTAAATGACCAGGTTAGACCAGGGGTATTAACTACCATAGACACTTCAATGACCAGGTTCGACCAGGGGCATTAACTACCATAGACACTTCTAGACACTTCAATGGCCAGGTTAGACCAGGGGTATTAACTATCATAGACACTTCAATGACCAGGTTAGAACAGGGGTATTAATAACTACCATAGACACTTCAATGGCCAGGTTAGACCAGGGGTATTAATAACTACCATAGACACTTCAATGGCCAGGTTCGACCAGGGGTATTAACTACCATAGACACTTCAATGACCAGGTTCGACCAGGGAAATTAACTACCATAGACACAACAATGACCAGGTTAGACCAGGGGTATTAACTACCATAGACACTTCAATGACCAGGTTAGACCAGGGGTATTAACTACCGTAGACACTTCAATGACCAGGTTCGACCAGGGGTATTAACAAATACCATAGACACTTCAATGACCAGGTTAGACTAGGGGTATTAATAACTACCATAGACACTTCAATGACCAGGTTAGACCAGGGGTATTAATAACTACCATAGACACTTCAATGACCAGGTTAGACCAGGGGTATTAACCACTACCATAGACACTTCAATGACCAGGTTAGACCAGGGGTATTCACTACCATAGACACGTCAATGACCAGGTTCGACCAGGGGTATTAACTACCATAGACACTTCAATGACCAGGTTCGACCAGGGAAATTAACTACCATAGACACTTCAATGGCCAGGTTCGACCAGGGGTATTAACTACCATAGACACTTCAATGACCAGGTTCGACCAGGGAAATTAACTACCATAGACACTACAATGACCAAGTTAGACCAGGGGTATTAACTACCATAGACACTTCAATGACCAGGTTAGACCAGGGGTATTAACTACCATAGACACTTCAATGACCAGGTTCGACCAGGGGTATTAACAAATACCATAGACACTTCAATGACCAGGTTAGACTAGGGGTATTAATAACTACCATAGACACTTCAATGACCAGGTTAGACCGGGTGTATTAATAACTACCATAGACACTTCAATGACCACGTTAGACCAGGGGTATTAACCACTACCATAGACACTTCAATGACCAGGTTAGACCAGGGGTATTAACCACTACCATAGACACTTCAATGACCAGGTTAGACCAGGGGTATTCACTACCATAGACACTTCAATGACCAGGTTCGACCAGGGAAATTAACTACCATAGACACTACAATGACCAAGTTAGACCAGGGGTATTAACTACCATAGACACTTCAATGACCAGGTTAGACCAGGGGTATTAACTACCATAGACACTTCAATGACCAGGTTAGACCAGGGGTATTAACTACCATAGACACTTCAATGACCAGGTTCGACCAGGGGTATTAACAAATACCATAGACACTTCAATGACCAGGTTAGACTAGGGGTATTAATAACTACCATAGACACTTCAATGACCAGGTTAGACCAGGGGTATTAATAACTACCATAGACACTTCAATGACCACGTTAGACCAGGGGTATTAACCACTACCATAGACACTTCAATGACCAGGTTAGACCAGGGGTATTCACTACCATAGACACGTCAATGACCAGGTTCGACCAGGGGTATTAACTACCATAGACACTTCAATGACCAGGTTCGACCAGGGGCATTCTCTACCATAGACACTTCTAGACACTTCAATGACCAGGTTAGAACAGGGGTATTAATAACTACCATAGACACTTCAATGGCCAGGTTAGACCAGGGGTATTAACAACTACCATAGACACTTCAATGACCAGGTTAGACCAGGGGTATTAACAACTACCATAGACACTTCAATGACCAGGTTAGACCAGGGGTATTAACAACTACCATAGACACGTCAATGACCAGGTTAGACCAGGGGTATTAATAACTACCATAGACACTTCAATGACCAGTTTAGACCAGGGGTATTAATAACTACCATAGACACTTCCATGACCAGGTTAGACCAGGGGTATTAATGACTACCATAGACACTTCAATGACCACGTTAGACCAGGGGTATTAATAACTACCATAGACACTTCAATGACCAGGTTAGACCAGGGGTATTAACAACCATAGACACGTCAATGACCAGGTTAGACTAGGGGTATTAACTACCATAGACACTTCAATGACCAGGTTAGACCAGGTGTATTAATAACTACCATAGACACTACAATGACCAGGTTAGACCAGGGGTATTAATAACTACCATAGACACGTCAATGACCAGGTTAGACCAGGGGTATTAATAACTACCATAGACACGTCAATGACCAGGTTAGACCAGGGGTATTAATAACTACCATAGACACTTCAATGACCACGTTAGACCAGGGGTATTAACCACTACCATAGACACTTCAATGACCAGGTTAGACCAGGGGTATTAATAACTACCATAGACACTTCAATGACCAGGTTAGACTAGGGGTATTAATAACTACCATAGACACTTCAATGACCAGGTTAGACCAGGGGTATTCACTACCATAGACACGTCAATGACCAGGTTCGACCAGGGGTATTAACTACCATAGACACTTCAATGACCAGGTTCGACCAGGGGCATTAACTACCATAGACACTTCTAGACACTTCAATGGCCAGGTTAGACCAGGGGTATTAACTACCATAGACACTTCAATGACCAGGTTAGAACAGGGGTATTAATAACTACCATAGACACTTCAATGACCAGGTTAGACCAGGGGTATTAATAACTACCATAGACACGTCAATGACCAGGTTAGACCAGGGCATTAACTACCATAGACACTTCAATGACCAGGTTAGACCAGGGATATTAATAACTACCATAGACACTTCAATGACCAGGTTAGACTAGTGGTATTAACTACCATAGACACTTCAATGACCAGGTTAGACCAGGGGTATTAACTACCATAGACACTTCAATGACCAGGTTAGACCAGGGGTATTAACTTCCATAAACACTTCAATGACCAGGTTAGACCAGGGGTATTAACTACCACAGACACTTAAATGACCAGGTTAGACCAGGGGTATTAACTACCATAGACACTTCAATGACCAGGTTCGACCAGGGGCATTAACTACCATAGACACTTCTAGACACTTCAATGGCCAGGTTAGACCAGGGGTATTAACTATCATAGACACTTCAATGACCAGGTTAGAACAGGGGTATTAATAACTACCATAGACACTTCAATGGCCAGGTTAGACCAGGGGTATTAATAACTACCATAGACACTTCAATGGCCAGGTTCGACCAGGGGTATTAACTACCATAGACACTTCAATGACCAGGTTCGACCAGGGAAATTAACTACCATAGACACTACAATGACCAGGTTAGACCAGGGGTATTAACTACCATAGACACTTCAATGACCAGGTTAGACCAGGGGTATTAACTACCGTAGACACTTCAATGACCAGGTTCGACCAGGGGTATTAACAAATACCATAGACACTTCAATGACCAGGTTAGACTAGGGGTATTAATAACTACCATAGACACTTCAATGACCAGGTTAGACCAGGGGTATTAATAACTACCATAGACACTTCAATGACCAGGTTAGACCAGGGGTATTAACCACTACCATAGACACTTCAATGACCAGGTTAGACCAGGGGTATTCACTACCATAGACACGTCAATGACCAGGTTCAACCAGGGGTATTAACAACCATAGACACTTCAATGACCAGGTTCGACCAGGGAAATTAACTACCATAGACACTTCAATGGCCAGGTTCGACCAGGGGTATTAACTACCATAGACACTTCAATGACCAGGTTCGACCAGGGAAATTAACTACCATAGACACTACAATGACCAAGTTAGACCAGGGGTATTAACTACCATAGACACTTCAATGACCAAGTTAGACCAGGGGTATTAACTACCATAGACACTTCAATGACCAGGTTCGACCAGGGGTATTAACAAATACCATAGACACTTCAATGACCAGGTTAGACTAGGGGTATTAATAACTACCATAGACACTTCAATGACCAGGTTAGACCAGGTGTATTAATAACTACCATAGACACTTCAATGACCACGTTAGACCAGGGGTATTAACCACTACCATAGACACTTCAATGACCAGGTTAGACCAGGGGTATTAACCACTACCATAGACACTTCAATGACCAGGTTAGACCAGGGGTATTCACTACCATAGACACTTCAATGACCAGGTTCGACCAGGGAAATTAACTACCATAGACACTACAATGACCAAGTTAGACCAGGGGTATTAACTACCATAGACACTTCAATGACCAGGTTAGACCAGGGGTATTAACTACCATAGACACTTCAATGACCAGGTTAGACCAGGGGTATTAACTACCATAGACACTTCAATGACCATGTTCGACCAGGGGTATTAACAAATACCATAGACACTTCAATGACCAGGTTAGACTAGGGGTATTAATAACTACCATAGACACTTCAATGACCAGGTTAGACCAGGGGTATTAATAACTACCATAGACACTTTAATGACCACGTTAGACCAGGGGTATTAACCACTACCATAGACACTTCAATGACCAGGTTAGACCAGGGGTATTCACTACCATAGACACGTCAATGACCAGGTTCGACCAGGGGTATTAACTACCATAGACACTTCAATGACCAGGTTCGACCAGGGGCATTCTCTACCATAGACACTTCTAGACACTTCAATGACCAGGTTAGAACAGGGGTATTAATAACTACCATAGACACTTCAATGGCCAGGTTAGACCAGGGGTATTAACAACTACCATAGACACTTCAATGACCAGGTTAGACCAGGGGTATTAACAACTACCATAGACACTTCAATGACCAGGTTAGACCAGGGGTATTAACAACTACCATAGACACGTCAATGACCAGGTTAGACCAGGGGTATTAATAACTACCATAGACACTTCAATGACCAGTTTAGACCAGGGGTATTAATAACTACCATAGACACTTCCATGACCAGGCTAGACCAGGGGTATTAATGACTACCATAGACACTTCAATGACCACGTTAGACCAGGGGTATTAATAACTACCATAGACACTTCAATGACCAGGTTAGACCAGGGGTATTAACAACCATAGACACGTCAATGACCAGGTTAGACTAGGGGTATTAACTACCATAGACACTTCAATGACCAGGTTAGACCAGGTGTATTAATAACTACCATAGACACTACAATGACCAGGTTAGACCAGGGGTATTAATAACTACCATAGACACGTCAATGACCAGGTTAGACCAGGGGTATTAATAACTACCATAGACACGTCAATGACCAGGTTAGACCAGGGGTATTAATAACTACCATAGACACTTCAATGACCAGGTTAGACCAGGGGTATTAACTACCAAAGACACTTAACTGACCAGGTTAGACCAGGGGCATTAACTACCATAGACACTTCAATGACCAGGTTAGACCAGGGGTATTAACTACCATAGACACCTCAATGACCAGGTTAGACCAGGGGTATTAACCACTACCATAGACACTTCAATGACCAGGTTAGACTAGTGGTGTTAACTACCATAGACACTTCAATGACCAGGTTAGACTAGTGGTATTAACTACCATAGACACTTCAATGACCAGGTTAGACCAGGGGCATTAACTACCATAGACACTTCAATGACCAGGTTAGACCAGGGGTATTAACTACCATAGACACTTCAATGACCAGGTTAGACCAGGGGCATTAACTACCATAGACACTTCAATGACCAGGTTAGACCAGGGGTATTAATAACTACCATAGACACTTCAATGACCAGGTTAGACCAGGGGTATTCACTACCATAGACACGTCAATGACCAGGTTCGACCAGGGGTATTAACTACCATAGACACTTCAATGACCAGGTTCGACCAGGGGCATTCTCTACCATAGACACTTCTAGACACTTCAATGACCAGGTTAGAACAGGGGTATTAATAACTACCATAGACACTTCAATGGCCAGGTTAGACCAGGGGTATTAACAACTACCATAGACACTTCAATGACCAGGTTAGACCAGGGGTATTAACAACTACCATAGACACTTCAATGACCAGGTTAGACCAGGGGTATTAACAACTACCATAGACACGTCAATGACCAGGTTAGACCAGGGGTATTAATAACTACCATAGACACTTCAATGACCAGTTTAGACCAGGGGTATTAATAACTACCATAGACACTTCCATGACCAGGCTAGACCAGGGGTATTAATGACTACCATAGACACTTCAATGACCACGTTAGACCAGGGGTATTAATAACTACCATAGACACTTCAATGACCAGGTTAGACCAGGGGTATTAACAACCATAGACACGTCAATGACCAGGTTAGACTAGTGGTATTAACTACCATAGACACTTCAATGACCAGGTTAGACCAGGTGTATTAATAACTACCATAGACACTACAATGACCAGGTTAGACCAGGGGTATTAATAACTACCATAGACACGTCAATGACCAGGTTAGACCAGGGGTATTAATAACTACCATAGACACGTCAATGACCAGGTTAGACCAGGGGTATTAATAACTACCATAGACACTTCAATGACCAGGTTAGACCAGGGGTATTAACTACCATAGACACTTAACTGACCAGGTTAGACCAGGGGCATTAACTACCATAGACACTTCAATGACCAGGTTAGACCAGGGGTATTAACTACCATAGACACCTCAATGACCAGGTTAGACCAGGGGTATTAACCACTACCATAGACACTTCAATGACCAGGTTAGACTAGTGGTGTTAACTACCATAGACACTTCAATGACCAGGTTAGACTAGTGGTATTAACTACCATAGACACTTCAATGACCAGGTTAGACCAGGGGCATTAACTACCATAGACACTTCAATGACCAGGTTAGACCAGGGGTATTAACTACCATAGACACTTCAATGACCAGGTTAGACCAGGGGCATTAACTACCATAGACACTTCAATGACCAGGTTAGACCAGGGCATTAACTACCATAGACACTTCAATGACCAGGTTAGACCAGGGGTATTAATAACTACCATAGACACTTCAATGACCAGGTTAGACTAGTGGTATTAACTACCATAGACACTTCAATGACCAGGTTAGACCAGGGGTATTAACTACCATAGACACTTCAATGACCAGGTTAGACCAGGGGTATTAACTACCATAGACACTTCAGTGACCAGGTTCGACCAGGGGTATTAACAAATACCATAGACACTTCAATGACCAGGTTAGACTAGGGGTATTAATAACTACCATAGACACTTCAATGACCAGGTTAGACCAGGGGTATTAATAACTACCATAGACACTTCAATGACCACGTTAGACCAGGGGTATTAACCACTACCATAGACACTTCAATGACCAGGTTAGACCAGGGGTATTCACTACCATAGACACGTCAATGACCAGGTTCGACCAGGGGTATTAACTACCATAGACACTTCAATGACCAGGTTCGACCAGGGGCATTCTCTACCATAGACACTTCTAGACACTTCAATGACCAGGTTAGAACAGGGGTATTAATAACTACCATAGACACTTCAATGGCCAGGTTAGACCAGGGGTATTAACAACTACCATAGACACTTCAATGACCAGGTTAGACCAGGGGTATTAACAACTACCATAGACACTTCAATGACCAGGTTAGACCAGGGGTATTAACAACTACCATAGACACGTCAATGACCAGGTTAGACCAGGGGTATTAATAACTACCATAGACACTTCAATGACCAGTTTAGACCAGGGGTATTAATAACTACCATAGACACTTCCATGACCAGGCTAGACCAGGGGTATTAATGACTACCATAGACACTTCAATGACCACGTTAGACCAGGGGTATTAATAACTACCATAGACACTTCAATGACCAGGTTAGACCAGGGGTATTAACAACCATAGACACGTCAATGACCAGGTTAGACTAGGGGTATTAACTACCATAGACACTTCAATGACCAGGTTAGACCAGGTGTATTAATAACTACCATAGACACTACAATGACCAGGTTAGACCAGGGGTATTAATAACTACCATAGACACGTCAATGACCAGGTTAGACCAGGGGTATTAATAACTACCATAGACACGTCAATGACCAGGTTAGACCAGGGGTATTAATAACTACCATAGACACTTCAATGACCAGGTTAGACCAGGGGTATTAACTACCATAGACACTTAACTGACCAGGTTAGACCAGGGGCATTAACTACCATAGACACTTCAATGACCAGGTTAGACCAGGGGTATTAACTACCATAGACACCTCAATGACCAGGTTAGACCAGGGGTATTAACCACTACCATAGACACTTCAATGACCAGGTTAGACTAGTGGTGTTAACTACCATAGACACTTCAATGACCAGGTTAGACTAGTGGTATTAACTACCATAGACACTTCAATGACCAGGTTAGACCAGGGGCATTAACTACCATAGACACTTCAATGACCAGGTTAGACCAGGGGTATTAATAACTAACATAAACACGTCAATGACCAGGTTAGACCAGGGCATTAACTACCATAGACACTTCAATGACCAGGTTAGACCAGGGGTATTAATAACTACCATAGACACTTCAATGACCAGGTTAGACTAGTGGTATTAACTACCATAGACACTTCAATGACCAGGTTAGACCAGGGGTATTAATAACTACCATAGACACTTCAATGACCAGGTTAGACTAGTGGTATTAACTACCATAGACACTTCAATGACCAGGTTAGACCAGGGGTATTAACTACCATAGACACTTCAATGACCAGGTTAGACCAGGGGTATTAACTACCATAGACACTTCAGTGACCAGGTTCGACCAGGGGTATTAACAAATACCATAGACACTTCAATGACCAGGTTAGACTAGGGGTATTAATAACTACCATAGACACTTCAATGACCAGGTTAGACCAGGGGTATTAATAACTACCATAGACACTTCAATGACCACGTTAGACCAGGGGTATTAACCACTACCATAGACACTTCAATGACCAGGTTAGACCAGGGGTATTCACTACCATAGACACGTCAATGACCAGGTTCGACCAGGGGTATTAACTACCATAGACACTTCAATGACCAGGTTCGACCAGGGGCATTCTCTACCATAGACACTTCTAGACACTTCAATGACCAGGTTAGAACAGGGGTATTAATAACTACCATAGACACTTCAATGGCCAGGTTAGACCAGGGGTATTAACAACTACCATAGACACTTCAATGACCAGGTTAGACCAGGGGTATTAACAACTACCATAGACACTTCAATGACCAGGTTAGACCAGGGGTATTAACAACTACCATAGACACGTCAATGACCAGGTTAGACCAGGGGTATTAATAACTACCATAGACACTTCAATGACCAGTTTAGACCAGGGGTATTAATAACTACCATAGACACTTCCATGACCAGGCTAGACCAGGGGTATTAATGACTACCATAGACACTTCAATGACCACGTTAGACCAGGGGTATTAATAACTACCATAGACACTTCAATGACCAGGTTAGACCAGGGGTATTAACAACCATAGACACGTCAATGACCAGGTTAGACTAGGGGTATTAACTACCATAGACACTTCAATGACCAGGTTAGACCAGGTGTATTAATAACTACCATAGACACTACAATGACCAGGTTAGACCAGGGGTATTAATAACTACCATAGACACGTCAATGACCAGGTTAGACCAGGGGTATTAATAACTACCATAGACACGTCAATGACCAGGTTAGACCAGGGGTATTAATAACTACCATAGACACTTCAATGACCAGGTTAGACCAGGGGTATTAACTACCATAGACACTTAACTGACCAGGTTAGACCAGGGGCATTAACTACCATAGACACTTCAATGACCAGGTTAGACCAGGGGTATTAACTACCATAGACACCTCAATGACCAGGTTAGACCAGGGGTATTAACCACTACCATAGACACTTCAATGACCAGGTTAGACTAGTGGTGTTAACTACCATAGACACTTCAATGACCAGGTTAGACTAGTGGTATTAACTACCATAGACACTTCAATGACCAGGTTAGACCAGGGGCATTAACTACCATAGACACTTCAATGACCAGGTTAGACCAGGGGTATTAACTACCATAGACACTTCAATGACCAGGTTAGACCAGGGGTATTAACTACCATAGACACTTCAATGACCAGGTTAGACCAGGGGTATTAATAACTACCATAGACACGTCAATGACCAGGTTAGACCAGGGCATTAACTACCATAGACACTTCAATGACCAGGTTAGACCAGGGGTATTAATAACTACCATAGACACTTCAATGACCAGGTTAGACTAGTGGTATTAACTACCATAGACACTTCAATGACCAGGTTAGACCAGGGGTATTAACTACCATAGACACTTCAATAACCAGGTTAGACCAGGGGTATTAACTACCATAGACACTTCAATGACCAGGTTAGACCAGGGGCATTAACTACCATAGACACTTCAATGACCAGGTTAGACCAGGGGTATTAACTACCATAGACACTTCAATGACCAGGTTAGACCAGGGGTATTAACTACCATAGACACTTAAATGACCAGGTTAGACCAGGGGCATTAACTACCATAGACACTTCAATGACCAGGTTCGACCAGGGGCATTAACTACCATAGACACTTCTAGACACTTCAATGGCCAGGTTAGACCAGGGGTATTAACTACCATAGACACTTCAATGACCAGGTTAGACCAGGGGTATTAATAACTACCATAGACACTTCAATGGCCAGGTTAGACCAGGGGTATTAATAACTACCATAGACACTTCAATGACCATGTTAGACCAGGGGTATTAACTACCATAGAAACTTCAATGGCCAGGTTCGACCAGGGGTATTAACTACCATAGACACTTCAATGACCAGGTTCGACCAGGGAAATTAACTACCATAGACACTTCAATGGCCAGGTTCGACCAGGGGTATTAACTACCATAGACACTTCAATGACCAGGTTCGACCAGGGAAATTAACTACCATAGACACTACAATGACCAAGTTAGACCAGGGGTATTAACTACCATAGACACTTCAATGACCAGGTTAGACCAGGGGTATTAACTACCATAGACACTTCAATGACCAGGTTCGACCAGGGGTATTAACAAATACCATAGACACTTCAATGACCAGGTTAGACTAGGGGTATTAATAACTACCATAGACACTTCAATGACCAGGTTAGACCAGGTGTATTAATAACTACCATAGACACTTCAATGACCACGTTAGACCAGGGGTATTAACCACTACCATAGACACTTCAATGACCAGGTTAGACCAGGGGTATTAATAACTACCATAGACACTTCAATGACCAGGTTAGACTAGGGGTATTAATAACTACCATAGACACTTCAATGACCAGGTTAGACCAGGGGTATTCACTACCATAGACACGTCAATGACCAGGTTCGACCAGGGGTATTAACTCCCATAGACACTTTAATGACCAGGTTCGACCAGGGGCATTAACTACCATAGACACTTCTAGACACTTCAATGGCCAGGTTAGACCAGGGGTATTAACTACCATAGACACTTCAATGACCAGGTTAGAACAGGGGTATTAATAACTACCATAGACACTTCAATGACCAGGTTAGACCAGGGGTATTAATAACTACCATAGACACGTCAATGACCAGGTTAGACCACGGCATTAACTACCATAGACACTTCAATGACCAGGTTAGACCAGGGATATTAATAACTACCATAGACACTTCAATGACCAGGTTAGACTAGTGGTTTTAACTACCATAGACACTTCAATGACCAGGTTAGACCAGGGGTATTAACTACCATAGACACTTCAATGACCAGGTTAGACCAGGGGTATTAACTTCCATAAACACTTCAATGACCAGGTTAGACCAGGGGTATTAACTACCACAGACACTTGAATGACCAGGTTAGACCAGGGGTATTAACTACCATAGACACTTCAATGACCAGGTTCGACCAGGGGCATTAACTACCATAGACACTTCTAGACACTTCAATGGCCAGGTTAGACCAGGGGTATTAACTATCATAGACACTTCAATGACCAGGTTAGAACAGGGGTATTAATAACTACCATAGACACTTCAATGGCCAGGTTAGACCAGGGGTATTAATAACTACCATAGACACTTCAATGACCAGGTTAGACCAGGGGTATTAACTACCATAGACACTTCAATGGCCAGGTTCGACCAGGGGTATTAACTACCATAGACACTTCAATGACCAGGTTCGACCAGGGAAATTAACTACCATAGACACTACAATGACCAGGTTAGACCAGGGGTATTAACTACCATAGACACTTCAATGACCAGGTTAGACCAGGGGTATTTACTACCATAGACACTTCAATGACCAGGTTCGACCAGGGGTATTAACAAATACCATAGACACTTCAATGACCAGGTTAGACTAGGGGTATTAATAACTACCATAGACACTTCAATGACCAGGTTAGACCAGGGGTATTAATAACTACCATAGACACTTCAATGACCACGTTAGACCAGGGGTATTAACCACTACCATAGACACTTCAATGACCAGGTTAGACCAGGGGTATTCACTACCATAGACACGTCAATGACCAGGTTCGACCAGGGGTATTAACTACCATAGACACTTCAATGACCAGGTTCGACCAGGGGCATTCTCTACCATAGACACTTCTAGACACTTCAATGACCAGGTTAGAACAGGGGTATTAATAACTACCATAGATACTTCAATGGCCAGGTTAGACCAGGGGTATTAACAACTACCATAGACACTTCAATGACCAGGTTAGACCAGGGGTATTAACAACTACCATAGACACTTCAATGACCAGGTTAGACCAGGGGTATTAACAACTACCATAGACACGTCAATGACCAGGTTAGACCAGGGGTATTAATAACTACCATAGACACTTCAATGACCAGTTTAGACCAGGGGTATTAATAACTACCATAGACACTTCCATGACCAGGCTAGACCAGGGGTATTAATGACTACCATAGACACTTCAATGACCACGTTAGACCAGGGGTATTAATAACTACCATAGACACTTCAATGACCAGGTTAGACCAGGGGTATTAACAACCATAGACACGTCAATGACCAGGTTAGACTAGGGGTATTAACTACCATAGACACTTCAATGACCAGGTTAGACCAGGTGTATTAATAACTACCATAGACACTACAATGACCAGGTTAGACCAGGGGTATTAATAACTACCATAGACACGTCAATGACCAGGTTAGACCAGGGGTATTAATAACTACCATAGACACGTCAATGACCAGGTTAGACCAGGGGTATTAATAACTACCATAGACACTTCAATGACCAGGTTAGACCAGGGGTATTAACTACCATAGACACTTAACTGACCAGGTTAGACCAGGGGCATTAACTACCATAGACACTTCAATGACCAGGTTAGACCAGGGGTATTAACTACCATAGACACTTCAATGACCAGGTTAGACCAGGGGTATTAACCACTACCATAGACACTTCAATGACCAGGTTAGACCAGGGGTATTAACTACCATAGACACTTCAATGACCAGGTTAGACCAGGGGTATTAACTACCATAGACACTTCAATGACCAGGTTAGACCAGGGGTATTAACTACCATAGACACTTCAATGACCAGGTTAGACCAGGGGTATTAACTACCATAGACACTTCAATGACCAGGTTAGACCAGGGGTATTAACTACCATAGACACTTCAATGACCAGGTTAGACCAGGGGTATTAATAACTACCATAGACACGTCAATGACCAGGTTAGACCAGGGCATTAACTACCATAGACACTTCAATGACCAGGTTAGACCAGGGGTATTAATAACTACCATAGACACTTCAATGACCAGGTTAGACTAGTGGTATTAACTACCATAGACACTTCAATGACCAGGTTAGACCAGGGGTATTAACTACCATAGACACTTCAATGACCAGGTTAGACCAGGGGTATTAACTACCATAGACACTTCAATGACCAGGTTAGACCAGGGGCATTAACTACCATAGACACTTCAATGACCAGGTTAGACCAGGGGTATTAACTACCATAGACACTTCAATGACCAGGTTAGACCAGGGGTATTAACTACCATAGACACTTAAATGACCAGGTTAGACCAGGGGCATTAACTACCATAGACACTTCAATGACCAGGTTCGACCAGGGGCATTAACTACCATAGACACTTCTTGACACTTCAATGGCCAGGTTAGACCAGGGGTATTAACTACCATAGACACTTCAATGACCAGGTTAGACCAGGGGTATTAATAACTACCATAGACACTTCAATGGCCAGGTTAGACCAGGGGTATTAATAACTACCATAGACACTTCAATGACCAGGTTAGACCAGGGGTATTAACTACCATAGAAACTTCAATGGCCAGGTTCGACCAGGGGTATTAACTACCATAGACACTTCAATGACCAGGTTCGACCAGGGAAATTAACTACCATAGACACTACAATGACCAAGTTAGACCAGGGGTATTAACTACCATAGACACTTCAATGACCAGGTTAGACCAGGGGTATTAACTACCATAGACACTTCAATGACCAGGTTCGACCAGGGGTATTAACAACTACCATAGACACTTCAATGACCAGGTTAGACTAGGGGTATTAATAAGTACCATAAACACTTCAATGACCAGGTTAGACCAGGGGTATTAATAACTACCATAGACACTTCAATGACCACGTTAGACCAGGGGTATTAACAACTACCATAGACACTTCAATGACCAGGTTAGACCAGGGGTATTAATAACTACCATAGACACTTCAATGACCAGGTTAGACTAGGGGTATTAATAACTACCATAGACACTTCAATGACCAGGTTAGACCAGGTGTATTAATAACTACCATAGACACTAAAATGACCAGGTTACACTAGGGGTATTAATAACTACAATAGACACGTCAATGACCAGGTTAGACCAGGGGTATTAATAACTACCATAGACACGTCAATGACCAGGTTAGACCAGGGGTATTAATAACTACCATAGACACGTCAATGACCAGGTTAGACCAGGGGCATTAACTACCATAGACAATTAACTGACCAGGTTAGACCAGGGGCATTAACTACCATAGACACTTCAATGACCAGGTTAGACCAGGGGTATTAACTACCATAGACACCTCAATGACCAGGTTAGACCAGGGGTATTAATAACTACCATAGACACTTCAATGACCAGGTTAGACCAGGGGCATTAACTACCATAGACACTTCAATGACCAGGTTAGACCAGGGGTATTAACTACCATAGACACTTCAATGACCAGGTTAGACCAGGGGCATTAACTACCATAGACACTTCAATGACCAGGTTAGACCAGGGGTATTAACTACCATAGACACTTCAATGACCAGGTTCGACCAGGGGTATTAAAAACTACCATAGACACTTCAATGACCAGGTTAGACCAGGGGTATTAACTACCATAGACACGTCAATGACCAGGTTAGACCAGGGTATTAACTACCATAGACACTTCAATGACCAGGTTCGACCAGGGGTATTAACTACCATAGACACTTCAATGACCAGGTTAGACCAGGGGTATTAATAACTACCATAGACACGTCAATGACCAGGTTAGTCCAGGGCATTAACTACCATAGACACTTCAATGACCAGGTTAGACCAGGGATATTAATAACTACCATAGACACTTCAATGACCAGGTTAGACTAGTGGTATTAACTACCATAGACACTTCAATGACCAGGTTAGACCAGGGGTATTAACTACCATAGACACTTCAATGACCAGGTTAGACCAGGGGTATTAACTTCCATAAACACTTCAATGACCAGGTTAGACCAGGGGTATTAACTACCACAGACACTTAAATGACCAGGTTAGACCAGGGGTATTAACTACCATAGACACTTCAATGACCAGGTTCGACCAGGGGCATTAACTACCATAGACACTTCTAGACACTTCAATGGCCAGGTTAGACCAGGGGTATTAACTATCATAGACACTTCAATGACCAGGTTAGAACAGGGGTATTAATAACTACCATAGACACTTCAATGGCCAGGTTAGACCAGGGGTATTAATAACTACCATAGACACTTCAATGACCAGGTTAGACCAGGGGTATTAACTACCATAGACACTTCAATGGCCAGGTTCGACCAGGGGTATTAACTACCATAGACACTTCAATGACCAGGTTCGACCAGGGAAATTAACTACCATAGACACTACAATGACCAAGTTAGACCAGGGGTATTAACTACCATAGACACTTCAATGACCAGGTTAGACCAGGGGTATTAACTACCATAGACACTTCAATGACCAGGTTCGACCAGGGGTATTAACAAATACCATAGACACTTCAATGACCAGGTTAGACTAGGGGTATTAATAACTACCATAGACACTTCAATGACCAGGTTAGACCAGGTGTATTAATAACTACCATAGACACTTCAATGACCACGTTAGACCAGGGGTATTAACCACTACCATAGACACTTCAATGACCAGGTTAGACCAGGGGTATTAATAACTACCATAGACACTTCAATGACCAGGTTAGACTAGGGGTATTAATAACTACCATAGACACTTCAATGACCAGGTTAGACCAGGGGTATTCACTACCATAGACACGTCAATGACCAGGTTCGACCAGGGGTATTAACTACCATAGACACTTCAATGACCAGGTTCGACCAGGGGCATTAACTACCATAGACACTTCTAGACACTTCAATGGCCAGGTTAGACCAGGGGTATTAACTACCATAGACACTTCAATGACCAGGTTAGAACAGGGGTATTAATAACTACCATAGACACTTCAATGACCAGGTTAGACCAGGGGTATTAATAACTACCATAGACACGTCAATGACCAGGTTAGACCAGGGCATTAACTACCATAGACACTTCAATGACCAGGTTAGACCAGGGATATTAATAACTACCATAGACACTTCAATGACCAGGTTAGACTAGTGGTATTAACTACCATAGACACTTCAATGACCAGGTTAGACCAGGGGCATTAACTACCATAGACACTTCAATGACCAGGTTAGACCAGGGGTATTAACTTCCATAAACACTTCAATGACCAGGTTAGACCAGGGGTATTAACTACCACAGACACTTAAATGACCAGGTTAGACCAGGGGTATTAACTACCATAGACACTTCAATGACCAGGTTCGACCAGGGGCATTAACTACCATAGACACTTCTAGACACTTCAATGGCCAGGTTAGACCAGGGGTATTAACTATCATAGACACTTCAATGACCAGGTTAGAACAGGGGTATTAATAACTACCATAGACACTTCAATGGCCAGGTTCGACCAGGGGTATTAACTACCATAGACACTTCAATGACCAGGTTCGACCAGGGAAATTAACTACCATAGACACTACAATGACCAGGTTAGACCAGGGGTATTAACTACCATAGACACTTCAATGACCAGGTTAGACCAGGGGTATTAACTACCGTAGACACTTCAATGACCAGGTTCGACCAGGGGTATTAACAAATACCATAGACACTTCAATGACCAGGTTAGACTAGGGGTATTAATAACTACCATAGACACTTCAATGACCAGGTTAGACCAGGGGTATTAATAACTACCATAGACACTTCAATGACCACGTTAGACCAGGGGTATTCACTACCATAGACACGTCAATGACCAGGTTCGACCAGGGGTATTAACTACCATAGACACTTCAATGACCAGGTTCGACCAGGGGTATTAATAACTACCATAGACACGTCAATGACCAGGTTAGACCAGGGCATTAACTACCATAGACACTTCAATGACCAGGTTAGACCAGGGATATTAATAACTACCATAGACACTTCAATGACCAGGTTAGACTAGTGGTATTAACTACCATAGACACTTCAATGACCAGGTTAGACCAGGGGTATTAACTACCATAGACACTTCAATGACCAGGTTAGACCAGGGGTATTAACTTCCATAAACACTTCAATGACCAGGTTAGACCAGGGGTATTAACTACCACAGACACTTAAATGACCAGGTTAGACCAGGGGTATTAACTACCATAGACACTTCAATGACCAGGTTCGACCAGGGGCATTAACTACCATAGACACTTCTAGACACTTCAATGGCCAGGTTAGACCAGGGGTATTAACTATCATAGACACTTCAATGACCAGGTTAGAACAGGGGTATTAATAACTACCATAGACACTTCAATGGCCAGGTTAGACCAGGGGTATTAATAACTACCATAGACACTTCAATGACCAGGTTAGACCAGGGGTATTAACTACCATAGAAACTTCAATGGCCAGGTTCGACCAGGGGTATTAACTACCATAGACACTTCAATGACCAGGTTCGACCAGGGAAATTAACTACCATAGACACTACAATGACCAAGTTAGACCAGGGGTATTAACTACCATAGACACTTCAATGACCAGGTTAGACCAGGGGTATTAACTACCATAGACACTTCAATGACCAGGTTCGACCAGGGGTATTAACAAATACCATAGACACTTCAATGACCAGGTTAGACTAGGGGTATTAATAACTACCATAGACACTTCAATGACCAGGTTCGACCAGGGGTATTAACTACCATAGACACTTCAATGACCAGGTTCGACCAGGGAAATTAACTACCATAGACACTACAATGACCAGGTTAGACCAGGGGTATTAACTACCATAGACACTTCAATGACCAGGTTAGACCAGGGGTATTAACTACCGTAGACACTTCAATGACCAGGTTCGACCAGGGGTATTAACAAATACCATAGACACTTCAATGACCAGGTTAGACTAGGGGTATTAATAACTACCATAGACACTTCAATGACCAGGTTAGACCAGGGGTATTAATAACTACCATAGACACTTCAATGACCACGTTAGACCAGCGGTATTAACCACTACCATAGACACTTCAATGACCAGGTTAGACCAGGGGTATTCACTACCATAGACACGTCAATGACCAGGTTCGACCAGGGGTATTAACTACCATAGACACTTCAATGACCAGGTTCGACCAGGGGCATTCTCTACCATAGACACTTCTAGACACTTCAATGGCCAGGTTAGACCAGGTGTATTAACTACCATAGACACTTCAATGACCAGGTTAGACCAGGGGTATTAATAACTACCATAGACACGTCAATGACCAGGTTAGACCAGGGCATTAACTACCATAGACAATTCAATGACCATGTTAGACCAGGGATTTTAATAACTACCATAGACACTTCAATGACCAGGTTAGACTAGTGGTATTAACTACCATAGAGACTTCAATGACCAGGTTAGACCAGGGGTATTAACTACCATAGACACTTCAATGACCAGGTTAGACCAGGGGTATTAACTTCCATAAACACTTCAATGACCAGGTTAGACCAGGGGTATTAACTACCACAGACACTTCAATGACCAGGTTAGACCAGGGGTATTAACTACCATAGACACTTCAATGACCAGGTTCGACCAGGGGCATTAACTACCATAGACACTTCTAGACACTTCAATGGCCAGGTTAGACCAGGGGTATTAACTACCATAGACACTTCAATGACCACGTTAGACCAGGGGTATTCACTACCATAGACACGTCAATGACCAGGTTCGACCAGGGGTATTAACTACCATAGACACTTCAATGACCAGGTTCGACCAGGGGTATTAATAACTACCATAGACACGTCAATGACCAGGTTAGACCAGGGCATTAACTACCATAGACACTTCAATGACCAGGTTAGACCAGGGATATTAATAACTACCATAGACACTTCAATGACCAGGTTAGACTAGTGGTATTAACTACCATAGACACTTCAATGACCAGGTTAGACCAGGGGTATTAACTACCATAGACACTTCAATGACCAGGTTAGACCAGGGGTATTAACTTCCATAAACACTTCAATGACCAGGTTAGACCAGGGGTATTAACTACCACAGACACTTAAATGACCAGGTTAGACCAGGGGTATTAACTACCATAGACACTTCAATGACCAGGTTCGACCAGGGGCATTAACTACCATAGACACTTCTAGACACTTCAATGGCCAGGTTAGACCAGGGGTATTAACTATCATAGACACTTCAATGACCAGGTTAGAACAGGGGTATTAATAACTACCATAGACACTTCAATGGCCAGGTTAGACCAGGGGTATTAATAACTACCATAGACACTTCAATGACCAGGTTAGACCAGGGGTATTAACTACCATAGAAACTTCAATGGCCAGGTTCGACCAGGGGTATTAACTACCATAGACACTTCAATGACCAGGTTCGACCAGGGAAATTAACTACCATAGACACTACAATGACCAAGTTAGACCAGGGGTATTAACTACCATAGACACTTCAATGACCAGGTTAGACCAGGGGTATTAACTACCATAGACACTTCAATGACCAGGTTCGACCAGGGGTATTAACAAATACCATAGACACTTCAATGACCAGGTTAGACTAGGGGTATTAATAACTACCATAGACACTTCAATGACCAGGTTCGACCAGGGGTATTAACTACCATAGACACTTCAATGACCAGGTTCGACCAGGGAAATTAACTACCATAGACACTACAATGACCAGGTTAGACCAGGGGTATTAACTACCATAGACACTTCAATGACCAGGTTAGACCAGGGGTATTAACTACCGTAGACACTTCAATGACCAGGTTCGACCAGGGGTATTAACAAATACCATAGACACTTCAATGACCAGGTTAGACTAGGGGTATTAATAACTACCATAGACACTTCAATGACCAGGTTAGACCAGGGGTATTAATAACTACCATAGACACTTCAATGACCACGTTAGACCAGGGGTATTAACCACTACCATAGACACTTCAATGACCAGGTTAGACCAGGGGTATTCACTACCATAGACACGTCAATGACCAGGTTCGACCAGGGGTATTAACTACCATAGACACTTCAATGACCAGGTTCGACCAGGGGCATTCTCTACCATAGACACTTCTAGACACTTCAATGGCCAGGTTAGACCAGGTGTATTAACTACCATAGACACTTCAATGACCAGGTTAGACCAGGGGTATTAATAACTACCATAGACACGTCAATGACCAGGTTAGACCAGGGCATTAACTACCATAGACAATTCAATGACCATGTTAGACCAGGGATTTTAATAACTACCATAGACACTTCAATGACCAGGTTAGACTAGTGGTATTAACTACCATAGAGACTTCAATGACCAGGTTAGACCAGGGGTATTAACTACCATAGACACTTCAATGACCAGGTTAGACCAGGGGTATTAACTTCCATAAACACTTCAATGACCAGGTTAGACCAGGGGTATTAACTACCACAGACACTTAAATGACCAGGTTAGACCAGGGGTATTAACTACCATAGACACTTCAATGACCAGGTTCGACCAGGGGCATTAACTACCATAGACACTTCTAGACACTTCAATGGCCAGGTTAGACCAGGGGTATTAACTATCATAGGCACTTCAATGACCAGGTTAGAACAGGGGTATTAATAACTACCATAGACACTTCAATGGCCAGGTTAGACCAGGGGTATTAATAACTACCATAGACACTTCAATGACCAGGTTAGACCAGGGGTATTAACTACCATAGACACTTCAATGGCCAGGTTCGACCAGGGGTATTAACTACCATAGACACTTCAATGACCAGGTTCGACCAGGGAAATTAACTACCATAGACACTACAATGACCAAGTTAGACCAGGGGTATTAACTACCATAGACACTTCAATGACCAGGTTCGACCAGGGGTATTAACAAATACCATAGACACTTCAATGACCAGGTTAGACTAGGGGTATTAATAACTACCATAGACACTTCAATGACCAGGTTAGACCAGGTGTATTAATAATTACCATAGACACTTCAATGACCACGTTAGAACAGGGGTATTAACCACTACCATAGACACTTCAATGACCAGGTTAGACCAGGGGTATTAATAACTACCATAGACACTTCAATGACCAGGTTAGACTAGGGGTTTTAATAACTACCATAGACACTTCAATGACCAGGTTAGACCAGGGGTATTCACTACCATAGACACGTCAATGACCAGGTTCGACCAGGGGTATTAACTACCATAGACACTTCAATGACCAGGTTCGACCAGGGGCATTAACTACCATAGACACTTCTAGACACTTCAATGGCCAGGTTAGACCAGGGGTATTAACTACCATAGACACTTCAATGACCAGGTTAGAACAGGGGTATTAATAACTACCATAGACACTTCAATGACCAGGTTAGACCAGGGGTATTAATAACTACCATAGACACGTCAATGACCAGGTTAGACCAGGGGTATTAACTACCATAGACACTTCAATGACCAGGTTAGACCAGGGGTATTAACTTCCATAAACACTTCAATGACCAGGTTAGACCAGGGGTATTAACTACCACAGACACTTGAATGACCAGGTTAGACCAGGGGTATTAACTACCACAGACACTTGAATGACCAGGTTAGACCAGGGGTATTAACTACCATAGACACTTCAATGACCAGGTTCGACCAGGGGCATTAACTACCATAGACACTTCTAGACACTTCAATGGCCAGGTTAGACCAGGGGTATTAACTATCATAGACACTTCAATGACCAGGTTAGAACAGGGGTATTAATAACTACCATAGACACTTCAATGGCCAGGTTAGACCAGGGGTATTAATAACTACCATAGACACTTCAATGACCAGGTTAGACCAGGGGTATTAACTACCATAGACACTTCAATGGCCAGGTTCGACCAGGGGTATTAACTACCATAGACACTTCAATGACCAGGTTCGACCAGGGAAATTAACTACCATAGACACTACAATGACCAGGTTAGACCAGGGGTATTAACTACCATAGACACTTCTATGACCAGGTTAGACCAGGGGTATTAACTACCATAGACACTTCAATGACCAGGTTCGACCAGGGGTATTAACAAATACCATAGACACTTCAATGACCAGGTTAGACTAGGGGTATTAATAACTACCATAGACACTTCAATGACCAGGTTAGACCAGGGGTATTAATAACTACCATAGACACTTCAATGACCACGTTAGACCAGGGGTATTAACCACTACCATAGACACTTCAATGACCAGGTTAGACCAGGGGTATTCACTACCATAGACACGTCAATGACCAGGTTCGACCAGGGGTATTAACTACCATAGACACTTCAAAGACCAGGTTCGACCAGGGGCATTCTCTACCATAGACACTTCTAGACACTTCAATGGCCAGGTTAGACCAGGGGTATTAACTACAATAGACACTTCAATGACCAGGTTAGACCAGGGGTATTAATAACTACCATAGACACGTCAATGACCAGGTTAGACCAGGGCATTAACTACCATAGACACTTCAATGACCAGGTTAGACCAGGGATATTAATAACTACCATAGACACTTCAATGACCAGGTTAGACTAGTGGTATTAACTACCATAGACACTTCAATGACCAGGTTAGACCAGGGGTATTAACTACCATAGACACTTCAATGACCAGGTTAGACCAGGGGTATTAACTTCCATAAACACTTCAATGACCAGGTTAGACCAGGGGTATTAACTACCACAGACACTTAAATGACCAGGTTAGACCAGGGGTATTAACTACCATAGACACTTCAATGACCAGGTTCGACCAGGGGCATTAACTACCATAGACACTTCTAGACACTTCAATGGCCAGGTTAGACCAGGGGTATTAACTATCATAGACACTTCAATGACCAGGTTAGAACAGGGGTATTAATAACTACCATAGACACTTCAATGGCCAGGTTAGACCAGGGGTATTAATAACTACCATAGACACTTCAATGACCAGGTTAGACCAGGGGTATTAACTACCATAGACACTTCAATGGCCAGGTTCGACCAGGGGTATTAACTACCATAGACACTTCAATGACCAGGTTAGACCAGGGAAATTAACTACCATAGACACTACAATGACCAAGTTAGACCAGGGGTATTAACTACCATAGACACTTCAATGACCAGGTTAGACCAGGGGTATTAACTACCATAGACACTTCAATGACCAGGTTCGACCAGGGGTATTAACAAATACCATAGACACTTCAATGACCAGGTTAGACTAGGGGTATTAATAACTACCATAGACACTTCAATGACCAGGTTAGACCAGGTGTATTAATAACTACCATAGACACTTCAATGACCACGTTAGACCAGGGGTATTAACCACTACCATAGACACTTCAATGACCAGGTTAGACCAGGGGTATTAATAACTACCATAGACACTTCAATGACCAGGTTAGACTAGGGGTATTAATAACTACCATAGACACTTCAATGACCAGGTTAGACCAGGGGTATTCACTACCATAGACACGTCAATGACCAGGTTCGACCAGGGGTATTAACTACCATAGACACTTCAATGACCAGGTTCGACCAGGGGCATTAACTACCATAGACACTTCTAGACACTTCAATGGCCAGGTTAGACCAGGGGTATTAATAACTACCATAGACACTTCAATGACCAGGTTAGACCAGGGGTATTAATAACTATCATAGACACGTCAATGACCAAGTTAGACCAGGGCATTAACTACCATAGACACTTCAATGACCAGGTTAGAACAGGGGTATTAATAACTACCATAGACACTTCAATGACCAGGTTAGACCAGGGGTATTAATAACTATCATAGACACGTCAATGACCAAGTTAGACCAGGGCATTAACTACCATAGACACTTCAATGACCAGGTTAGACCAGGGATATTAATAACTACCATAGACACTTCAATGACCAGGTTAGACTAGTGGTATTAACTACCATAGACACTTCAATGACCAGGTTCGACCAGGGGTATTAACTACCATAGACACTTCAATGACCAGGTTAGACCAGGGGTATTAACTTCCATAAACACTTCAATGACCAGGTTAGACCAGGGGTATTAACTACCACAGACACTTAAATGACCAGGTAAGACCAGGGGTATTAACTACCATAGACACTTCAATGACCAGGTTCGACCAGGGGCATTAACTACCATAGACACTTCTAGACACTTCAATGGCCAGGTTAGACCAGGGGTATTAACTATCATAGACACTTCAATGACCAGGTTAGAACAGGGGTATTAATAACTACCATAGACACTTCAATGGCCAGGTTAGACCAGGGGTAATAATAACTACCATAGACACTTCAATGACCAGGTTTGACCAGGGGTATTAACTACCATAGACACTTCAATGGCCAGGTTCGACCAGGGGTATTAACTACCATAGACACTTCAATGACCAGGTTCGACCAGGGAAATTAACTACCATAGACACTACAATGACCAAGTTAGACCAGGGGTATTAACTACCATAGACACTTCAATGACCAGGTTAGACCAGGGGTATTAACTACCATAGACACTTCAATGACCAGGTTCGACCAGGGGTATTAACAAATACCATAGACACTTCAATGACCAGGTTAGACTAGGGGTATTAATAACTACCATAGACACTTCAATGACCAGGTTAGACCAGGGGTATTAATAACTACCATAGACACTTCAATGACCACGTTAGACCAGGGGTATTAACCACTACCATAGACACTTCAATGACCAGGTTAGACCAGGGGTATTAATAACTACCATAGACACTTCAATGACCAGGTTAGACTAGGGGTATTAATAACTACCATAGACACTTCAATGACCAGGTTAGACCAGGGGTATTCACTACCATAGACACGTCAATGACCAGGTTCGACCAGGGGTATTAACTACCATAGACACTTCAATGACCAGGTTCGACCAGGGGCATTAACTACCATAGACACTTCTAGACACTTCAATGGCCAGGTTAGACCAGGGGTATTAACTACCATAGACACTTCAATGACCAGGTTAGAACAGGGGTATTAATAACTACCATAGACACTTCAATGGCCAGGTTAGACCAGGGGTATTAATAACTACCATAGACACCTCAATGACCAGGTTAGACCAGGGGTATTAACTACCATAGACACTTCAATGGCCAGGTTCGACCAGGGGTATTAACTACCATAGACACTTCAATGACCAGGTTCGACCAGGGAAATTAACTACCATAGACACTTCAATGACCAGGTTAGACCAGGTGTATTAATAACTACCATAGACACTACAATGACCAGGTTAGACCAGGGGTATTAATAACTACAATAGACACGTCAATGACCAGGTTAGACCAGGGGTATTAATAACTACCATAGACACGTCAATGACCAGGTTAGACCAGGGGTATTAATAACTACCATAGACACATCAATGACCAGGTTAGACCAGGGGTATTAACTACCATAGACACTTAACTGACCAGGTTAGACCAGGGGTATTAACTACCATAGACACTTCAATGACCAGGTTAGACCAGGGGTATTAACTACCATAGACACTTCAATGACCAGGTTAGACCAGGGGCATTAACTACCATAGACACTTCAACGACCAGGTTAGACCAGGGGTAATAACTATCATAGACACTTCAATGACCAGGTTAGACCAGGGGTATTAAAAACTACCATAGACACTTCAATGACCAGGTTAGACCAGGGGTATTAACTACCATAGACACGTCAATGACCAGGTTAGACCAGGGTATTAACTACCATAGACACTTCTAGACACTTCAATGACCAGGTTAGACAAGGGGGAATTAACTACCATAGACACTTCAATGACCAGGTTAGACCAGGGGTATTAACTACCATAGACACTTCAATGACCAGGTTAGACCAGGGGCATTAACTACCATAGACACTTCAACGACCAGGTTAGACCAGGGGTATTAACTATCATAGACACTTCAATGACCAGGTTAGACCAGGGGTATTAAAAACTACCATAGACACTTCAATGACCAGGTTAGACCAGGGGTATTAACTACCATAGACACGTCAATGACCAGGTTAGACCAGGGTATTAACTACCATAGACACTTCAATGACCAGGTTAGACCAGGGGTATTAACTTCCATAGACACTTCAATGACCAGGTTAGACCAGGGGTATTAATAACTACCATAGACACGTCAATGACCAGGTTAGACCAGGGCATTAACTACCATAGACACTTCAATGACCAGGTTAGACCAGGGATATTAATAACTACCATAGACACTTCAATGACCAGGTTAGACTAGTGGTGTTAACTACCATAGACACTTCAATGACCAGGTTAGACCAGGGGTATTAACTACCATAGACACTTCAATGACCAGGTTAGACCAGGGGTATTAAAAACTACCATAGACACTTCAATGACCAGGTTAGACCAGGGGTATTAACTACCATAGACACGTCAATGACCAGGTTAGACCAGGGTATTAACTACCATAGACACTTCAATGACCAGGTTAGACCAGGGGTATTAACTTCCATAGACACTTCAATGACCAGGTTAGACCAGGGGTATTAATAACTACCATAGACACGTCAATGACCAGGTTAGACCAGGGCATTAACTACCATAGACACTTCAATGACCAGGTTAGACCAGGGATATTAATAACTACCATAGACACTTCAATGACCAGGTTAGACTAGTGGTGTTAACTACCATAGACACTTCAATGACCAGGTTAGACCAGGGGTATTAACTACCATAGACACTTCAATGACCAGGTTAGACCAGGGGTATTAACTACCATAAACACTTCAATGACCAGGTTAGACCAGGGGTATTAACTACCATAGACACTTAAATGACCAGGTTAGACCAGGGGTATTAACTACCATAGACACTTCAATGACCAGGTTCGACCAGGGGCATTAACTACCATAGACACTTCTAGACACTTCAATGGCCAGGTTAGACCAGGGGTATTAACTACCATAGACACTTCAATGACCAGGTTAGAACAGGGGTATTAATAACTACCATAGACACGTCAATGGCCAGGTTAGACCAGGGGTATTAATAACTACCATAGACACTTCAATGACCAGGTTAGACCAGGGGTTTTAACTACCATAGACACTTCAATGGCCAGGTTCGACCAGGGGTATTAACTACCATAGACACTTCAATGACCAGGTTCGACCAGGGGTATTAACAACTACCATAGACACTTCAATGACCAGGTTAGACTAGGGGTATTAATAACTACCATAGACACTTCAATGACCAGGTTAGACCAGGGGTATTAACCACTACCATAGACACTTCAATGACCAGGTTAGACCAGGGGTATTAATAACTACCATAGACACTTCAATGACCAGGTTAGACCAGGGGTATTCACTACCATAGACACGTCAATGACCAGGTTCGACCAGGGGTATTTACTACCATAGACACTTCAATGACCAGGTTCGACCAGGGGCATTAACTACCATAGACACTTCTAGACACTTCAATGGCCAGGTTAGACCAGGGGTATTAACTACCATAGACACTTCAATGACCAGGTTAGAACAGGGGTATTAATAACTACCATAGACACTTCAATGGCCAGGTTAGACCAGGGGTATTAATAACTACCATAGACACTTCAATGACCATGTTAGACCAGGGGTATTAACTACCATAGACACTTCAATGGCCAGGTTCGACCAGGGGTATTAACTACCATAGACACTTCAATGACCAGGTTCGATCAGGGAAATTAACTACCATAGACACTACAATGACCAAGTTAGACCAGGGGTATTAACTACCATAGACACTTCAATGACCAGGTTAGACCAGGGGTATTAATAACTACCATAGACACTTCAATGACCAGGTTAGACCAGGGGTATTAATAACTACCATAGACACTTCAATGACCAGGTTAGACCAGGGACATTAACTACCATAGACACTTCAATGACCAGGTTAGACCAGGGGCATTAACTACCATAGACACTTCAATGACCAGGTTAGACCAGGGGTATTAACTACAATAGACACTTCAATGACCAGGTTAGACCAGGGGTATTAATAACTACCATAGACACTTCAATGACCAGGTTAGACCAGGGGCATTAACTACCATAGACACTTCAATGACCAGGTTAGACCAGGGGTATTAACTACCATAGACACTTCAATGACCAGGTTAGACCAGGGGTATTAATAACTACCATAGACACTTCAATGACCAGGTTAGACTAGGGGTATTAACTACCATAGACACTTCAATGACCAGGTTAGACCAGGGGTATTAACTACCATAGACACTTCAATGACCAGGTTAGACCAGGGGTATTAACTACCAAAGACAATTCAATGACCAGGTTAGACCAGGGGTATTAACTACCATAGACACTTCAATGACCAGGTTAGACCAGGGGCATCAACTACCATAGACACTTCTAGACACTTCAATGACCAGGTTAGACCAGGGGCATTAACTACCATAGACACTTCGATGACCAGGTTAGACCAGGGGTTTTAATAACTACCATAGACACTTCAATGGCCAGGTTAGACCAGGGGTATTAATAACTACCATAGACACTTCAATGACCAGGTTCGACCAGGGGTATTAACTACCATAGACACTTCAATGACCAGGTTAGTGAGTGTTAGTGAGTGTTTCCTATAGCTGTCTGTCTGTCAGGGATTTACTGCCAGAGGAAACGCTTGAACAAGGGGGTGTATTGAGGAGGTTGATTGGCCCATAGAGGATGCAGTGGGGTATTGGTTAGCTGTTATCATTACATAGTTCTTATAGATATAATGGATATACGGAGATATACTGTTACGGATATAACATTTGTTGGTCACATCCCCTTTTGAGAGCTGAGAGGTGGCTTGAATAGGTTCAAAATACATGTGCAAATGCTGGCAATGTGTCTGATTGTCTGAAGAAATTATGAAATGTGTTCATTATGTTGCTACAAAAGCAATATTTAATTTCCTCATTTGTCCAGACATATTCTCTCATTGCCTCATGTATGGACTCTTCTCAAAGCCAGGCATGGTCAGTGTTGTGTTTCCACCAGTGCTGAAAGCTATTAGCTTTCCCAAATCAACTCCCTCCGTCTCTTTCTTTATGGGCCGTTACAGTGTTCAAATATATAAAACCAACTGTTTAAAGATGTTTACAGACCTTACAGACAATATCAGTAGAACAAAAAGACAGGAAAGTCCATGGTTTTAGATTGTAAAAACACTATATATAACAAATATGAGTAGAGGATATTTACATGTGTTATGTAATGGTTTGGTCAACACAGTGCAGTTGATTAGTGGTTCCCTGACAGACACACATTTCAACAGCCAAGTATAGAACCTCTAATTGCTTGCCACTTTCTATAAAGGAAGGGAAATAGACACAAAATGCACAATAAATATGGGAAAAATACACTGTGGTTAGTTCATTCACTCACAGCTAATCTTATTTGCTATACTCTGGATCCAAAAGTTCCACTAAATCAAAAATCCAAGTTCCAGGAAGGAATTTCCAGAGGAGGCAGTTTGGTTTCTGGACCAACTACTAAATAGAAACATCAGCTCCCCTGGCTTGTTGGCCCTTGGTGGTCTCAGCATCAGTGTCCAGTCACAGCTCTCTGCAGTGTGCAGCCCAGGACTGGCAGACCCTCATACAACATGCCTCTAGAGGACAGTTCAGATCAGATCAGACCAGTTCCATCCACCCAGTCCTGTCGGTAGTTATACTACAAGAATACAGGCAAACAGACTTTAATGTGGAGTGAAGGGTGGAGACCAGAATGTGGCTTGTTTGAAGTGACTCATATTTCTTTTTCCATGGACAACACATGGACATACCCTTACTAAAGCCATATTGTAACAGTCCTGACCTGTTTTATGTTGTTTTTTATGTGTTTATGGTCAGGGCATGTGTTTTGGGTGGGCAGTCTATGTTATCTGTTTCTATGTTGGTTTTGGGTTGCCTGGTATGGCTCTTGATTAGAGGCAGGTGGTTTGCGTTTTCCTCTAATTAAGAGTCATATTTAGGTAGGGCGTTCTCACTGTTTGTTTGTGGGTGATTGTCTCCTGTGTCGTTGCATGGATTTACCATACGGGACTGTTTGGCTGTTCGTTTCGTTTCGATGTAGTCTGTTTCCTGTCCGTGAGTTTTACGTTTCAGTTAAGTAAGTTCATGTTCAGGTTTTGTCGTCTACGTCGTTTTCTTGTTTTGTATTTTTGAAAGTGTTTTGTTTTGTTTGGTGTTGCCATCGTGTATAAATAAAGTGATGGCTTATTTCCCAAATGCTGCGTTTTGGTCTGAAGATCCTTCTCTCCTCTCCTCGTCCGAGGATGAGGAGAGAGACAGCCCTTACAGAATCACCCACCACGCTAAGACCAAGCGGCAAGGGAAAACTCAATGGAGTAAGGGACAGGTAAACCAGGACTCATGGACATGGGAGGAAATATTGGATGGAAAGGGACCATGGACTCAACCAGGAGAATATCGCCGCCCTAAAGCTGAGCTGGAGGCAGCAAAGGCAGAGAGGCGGAGATATGAAGAGGCAGCAAGGAGACGTGGCTGGAAGCCCGAAAAGCCAGGGGAGCAGCTGGAGGCACTGGGGAGAGCAGAGGCTACCGGAGAGAGGAACCGGAGCTATGAGGGAACGCGTCTGGCACGGAAGCCCAAAAAGCCCGTAAGTAATTCCCAAAAATTTCTTGGGGGGGGGCTAGGAGGTAGTGGGCCTAGGGCAGGTAGGAGACCTGCGCCCACTTCTCAGGCTTACCGTGGAGAGCGGGAGTACGGGCAGGCGCCGTGTTACGCAGTAGAGCGCACGGTGTCTCCTGTACGAGTGCATAGCCCAGTGCGGGTTATTCCACCTCCCCGCACTGGTAGGGCTAGATTGGGTATTGAGCCAGGTGTCATGAGGCCGGCTCAACGCGTCTGGTCTCCAGTGCGTCTCCTCGGGCCGGCATACATGGCACCTGCCTTACGCATGGTTTCCCCGGTTCGCCTACATAGCCCGGTGCGGGTTATTCCACCTCCCCGCACTGGTCGGGCAACCGGGAGTATTCAACCAGGTAAGGTTGGGCAGGCTCAATGCTCAAGAGTGCCAGTACGCCTCCACGGTCCGGTATTTCCGGCGCCACCTCCCCGCCCCAGCCTAGTACCTACAGTGTCTACACTACGCACTAGGCTACCAGTGCGTATCCTGAGCCCTGTTCCTCCTCCACGCACTCTCCCTGTAGTGCGTGTATCTAGCCCGGTGCCTCCAGTTCCGGCACCACGCACTAAGCCACCTGTGCGTCTCCAGAGCCCTGAACACACTGTATCTTCTCCCCCTACTAATCCTGATGTGCTTGTCCTCAGCCCGGTGTTACCAGTGCCGGTACCTCGCATCAGGTATAGAGTGGGCTTTGAGAATGCAGTGTGCCCTGTCCCTGCTCCCCGCACTAGTAGGAAGGTGCTTATCCTTAGCCCGGTGCCTCCAGTTCCGGCACCACGCACCAGGTCTACAGTGCGCCGTATCCGGCCAGAGCCATCCGTCTCCCCAGCGCCATCTGAGCCATCCGTCTCCCCAGCGCCATCTGAGCCATCCGTCTCCCCAGCGCCATCTGAGCCATCCGTCTCCCCAGCGCCGTCTGAGCCATCCGTCTGCCAGGAGCCTGCAAAGCCGCCCGTCTGCCATGAGCCTGCAAAGCCGCCCGTCTGCCATGAGCCTACAGAGCCATCCGCCAGACAGGAGCCGCTAGAGCCGTCAGCCAGACAGGAGCGTCGAGAGCCGTCAGCCTGCCATGAGCGTCGAGAGCCGTCAGCCTGCCATGAGCGTCGAGAGCCGTCAGCCTGCATAGACCTGCCAGAGTCCCTCAGCCAGGATCTGCCAGAGTATATCAGCCGGGACCTGCCCCTTGTCCCGGTGTTGCCCCTTGTCCCGGTGTTGCCCCTTGTCCCGGTGCTGCCCCTTGTCCCGGTGCTGCCCCTTGTCCCGGTGCTGCCCCTTGTCCCGGTGCTGCCCCTTATCCCGGTGCTGCCCCTTATCCCGGTGCTGCCCCTTATCCCGGTGCTGCCCCTTGTCCCGGTGCTGCCCCTTGTCCCGGTGCTGCCCCTTGTCCCGGTGCTGCCCCTTGTCCCGGTGCTGCCCCTTGTCCCGGTGCTGCCCCTTGTCCCGGTGCTGCCCCTTGTCCCGGTGCTGCCCCTTGTCCCGGTGCTGCCCCTTGTCCCGGTGCTGCCCCTTGTCCCGGTGCTGCCCCTTCTCCTGGTGCTGGCCGTTTATTTAGGGGATGTGAGTTTTAGGGTGGTCATTAGGAGGGGTAGACAGAAGCGTTGGGTGACTATCGTGGTGTGGGGACAGCGTCCAGAGCCGGAGCCACCACCGTGGTCAACTGCCCACCCAGACCCTCCCCTGGACTTTGTGCTGGTGCGCCCGGCGTTCGCACCTTGAGGGGGGGGGTTCTGTAACAGTCCTGACCTGTTTTATGTTGTTTTTTATGTGTTTATGGTCAGGGCATGTGTTTTGGGTGGGCAGTCTATGTTATCTGTTTCTATGTTGGTTTTGGGTTGCCTGGTATGGCTCTTGATTAGAGGCAGGTGGTTTGCGTTTTCCTCTAATTAAGAGTCATATTTAGGTAGGGCGTTCTCACTGTTTGTTTGTGGGTGATTGTCTCCTGTGTCGTTGCATGGATTTACCATACGGGACTGTTTGGCTGTTCGTTTCGTTTCGATGTAGTCTGTTTCCTGTCCGTGAGTTTTACGTTTCAGTTAAGTAAGTTCATGTTCAGGTTTTGTCGTCTACGTCGTTTTGTATTTTTGAAAGTGTTTTGTTTTGTTTCGTGTTGCCATCGTGTATAAATAAAGTGATGGCTTATTTCCCAAATGCTCCGTTTTGGTCTGAAGATCCTTCTCTCCTCTCCTCGTCCGAGGATGAGGAGAGAGACAGCCCTTACACATATTGTGTTTAGTTACTTCAGATATCAGATTTGTCAGAATACAGCTAGTGTGTGTGGCTTCCAGGTAAACAATGACGTTTTCAATAGTACAATAAGGAGATCAAGCTATCAACCATCTCATCTCAGATCATGTTGTAAACAGCAATTCGCTTACAACATCAAGCCTCTGAGTTCATGTCACTGTGTTTTTCAGTTAGCAAGACACAGAGTAAGTAGAGGAAACCCTGGTCTGTGCTTACAATATCTCTTAACAGCAAGACACAAAGTAGAGGAAGGGAGAGTAAGGAGAGTAAGGAGAGGAAGGAGAGGAAGGAAAGGAAGGGAGTGGAAGGGAGAGGAAGGAGAGGAAGGGAGAGGAAGGGAGAGGAAAGGAAAGGAAGGGAGAGGAAGGGAGATGAAATGAGAGGAAGGAGAGGAAGGGAGAGGAAGGGAGAGGAAGGGAGAGGAAGAAAGAGGAAGGGAGAGGAAGGGAGAGGAAGGAGAGGAAGGGAGATGAAGGGAGAGGAAGGAGAGGAAGGGAGAGGAAGGAGAGGAAGGGAGATGAAGGGAGAGGACCTTCACAGTCATCCTTCTGTGTTTGATCTCCTTAATGAAGCCACTGGAACCCTATTGTCACACAGAGGCTAAAATCAACCCAAACATAAACCCACCACAGTCAATCAGTGTTGTAAAAATAAATGGTCTTCCTTTCAATCACATTTGGAGCCATTCAGGACAGGTTAGGGCAGTGCTTCGCTGGTTCTGACACATTTCACAGACATTTCCTAGAACTTAAAATAAGATACGTAACAATATTGGGGAACACTTAAACATGCCACACACTTTCTTGTGCTGTAAACAAAAACAAGCCTGGAATAAAATAAGATACACAACCCTTTGGGAAAGGCTTAAACATGCCACACAAACAAGCCAATCTTTCATGTGCTATCAACTCAAGAAGCATTTTCTTTCTCTTCATCCAGAATCATTTTTTTCTTCTTCTAATTACTCTGCTTTTTGACCCTGCGGTGACCTGTAGAAGCTGCAAAACGTTCCAATTAAGAGAATTCCTATGATGGATTCATCAAAGATTTACTAGGATTTACTTCAGAAAGTAAGACGGCTTAAACCCCTGACAATTAGCACTGAACTCTTTTGGCTCATTACCAGTCAGCTTCTGATAAGTGGGTCAAGTGTGTTCTGATATTCACCTGCAGACAAGGGAAAAGAAAATCACATCAGATCAACTTTCAGACAGGTAAAAAGAGAAAACAATTCACTCTTTGTGTCCCTGAATATGTTCTTCTGACCAGCATTGTGACTGATTCACAAAAGAACAACGAAGCATTGCAGAAAGAAAGCAATGATTCATTAAGCATACTCTGAATGCCTTAGGTTTTAGCAAGGATCCAAAATACCAACAGAAGTAAGTGACAAAGGAGAGGTTAAGGAAACATGAAGATGATGAGAGAGAAAGAGAGAGAGAGAGAGAGAGAGAGAGAGAGAGAGAGAGAGAGAGAGAGAGAGAGAGAGAGAGAGAGAGAGAGAGAGAGAGAGAGAGAGAGAGAAGAAGAGCGCAGACGTCTAGTCTCCGTCTTTGATCTCCACAAATGAACTACAGAGAGACGGAGATACGTTTTAGAAATGAAAAGAAGATACTTAGGCTAATATATTTCACTACCAGTATGAGGTCACCCTTGGCAACAACAAGGCATCGATACAAAACAATAAGCCAGAATTCCACAGTCTCCCTACTGGAGGCTAGAGGACAGAAATAACATAGTCAAATAGATCAAATAAATATAGCCTACTAACTTCAGCTAAAGTGGAGAAATAACTAATAACAAAAAATTATCTAAATATGAGGTTCCTGTTTTGACCATAGACCGTGTAATATGTAACCTGTGTTTTGACCTGAGTTTCAACACATTGGCCATGCTCCAGATTCTATCAGAGAACTGCAGTGGTCTCAGTGTATATTTCTGATCTGATCAGGGAGAGATGTGACCTGGGTAAGCAGCATGGAGGTTATACACTAGCATTCAGGCAGGGTCATTTCACGGCTTTTCAACATATATCAAATCCTACAGCTGTCCCTCTGAGGGAGATTTGCTAATGCCTTTTAGAAAGTTCATGGGAAAATATGGTTAGGTCAGTTGGAGAGACACTGGCCCATTTTAGCTTATCCAAACACACAGATAATCTTACTAAATTAGGTTTTGTCTATATGTTTAGAACATGTAAATTAACATTAATTTGGTTAAATAAAAAACATACAATATATAAATAAGCAGAAGGAACTATTTTGCTCTCGGGTTGAAATTCCTCTCCCCAAATGTTGCCAGTAACAGACACTTTTAGATTACATCAACATCCGTTCAAACGTTGTAAAATACTACGTTGTACCAATCCATCATTATAAATCTCCGAGAAGAGTCTCAACTGAGGACATTTTTACTCCGTAAACCCAAACACTGTGGCCACCAAAATAAATAATGTGACTTCCTCAATGGTCAGCAACCAGATTTTCTGTCAGCCAGCCAGTCACTGTCAGTCAGTCATCCAGTCAGTCAATGCTGATCTTCTTTGCTCTGTGTACTATCTGCTTAAGTATATTACCCAAAACCCACCCGTCTTTCACCGTCACCGCTGAGAAAAGAGAGGAGCCCCATGAGAACAAGCAACATGGCGGACATACGCAAATATCCCTTTGATTTACCGGTTCCACATGTTTGAGCATTAATTCCATTAGTCAAGGATACAGCATGATTGTCTAATCTCTTGTGTGCCCAGCGGTGGATCTTGTGTGACTCTGCCTGATGGATGTTAAGGCGCAAAATTATTTATAGTCAAACTGCCTCCACACATCATGTTCTGTGTGACTCGGACGGTTTCTTTACCTATTTTCCAAAACATGTAATATGGACAATCTCAACAATAAAATAGTCTTCTGTTTTAAAAGGTTGGAGAGGAAAATCCTGCAGTTTCTTTTCAGATGGTGTTTTGTTCTCAATTTTGGTAAATTAAAAGACAACTCTGTTCATTGGCTAATCGCTGCCTATAGGAGGCTGCCTATAGGAGGAGATCCCACAATCTGAACTGATCTTTTAAAAAAAAGAGGCCCTCTGACTTAAAATACTTTAAGCTATTCCATAGAGCTGTCTGAGGTGTACAGACTCAAACAGAGACAGCAGTTTAGGGCCAGGCGACACAGCAGTATGTGAGAGGAGGAAGTACCAGTGAGCACTATCTTTTAAGCCAAACATCCTTTCATCTCTAAATGGATCAAAGCTGTTTCTGGAGTGCGATGGACATGCCATTATGGTCTATATATATTTGTCTGTAAATCAAAATGAAAAGAAGGGGGAAAGAGGACAGGCATGGGGATGAATGACGCTGTAAACTTACACACAATAAATTAACACAACACAAATCCCAGTTTCTGGCAAAACCATGGTTGAGTCCTCAGTCAAAGTTGAGAGATCTGGGCTGGCATCACTCTGGCGCCAGGGAGGCCCCTGGATGGAAACTCCATTCCCGGAGAATGAGGGCACGCCAGTGGCTCCAGGCGGGCACAGTGTGGGCCAGGGCCTCACAAGCAGGGGTGAGGGCTCACACGCTGGGGCTGGCACAGTAAACAATGCCACTACTAGGCTACCACATTCTCACGCCTTCCGCCCAGGCAGGCTGGCAGGCAGGCAGGCAGGCAGGCAGAGTAGGGGCATGGGAATAATAACTGGACTGGGCAACCTGGACTCAGGGGTAGACATATCATAGTAAATGTAAATCCAGGACACTCCATTTATTTGTGACTGTCCATCATCCATTTTGTATGATCTGCTACTTTTACAATTCATGTGATATGTTGCGAATTTTCAAAAACTATGATATGTTATGAATTCCAATGTGTTGTGGCTAACATTAATTAGGTCTCATGGTTCGACCTGTCACCAGGGGGTGGCAGAGACCGTCCTAGAGACATTAACGCCAATCAGGTGTGTCCAATTTACTCATTATGAATTCCCTGTGTTTTCTGTTGTCCTTTGCAGAAGCTTGAATTGTTTACCGTCCTCGGTCGTTTACTGAGTGAGTTTCCGAGACTTAGTGTTTGCTCTTTTTCCCTTTCAAGTGTACTGTGAAATATTATGTTTATCCTTAAACACTGATTACTCATCTGGACTCTTTGTACCTGGGTCCAACCTCACCACGTCACATTAGAAGGCTAGGTGGCTAACATTAGCTAGGCGTTATGGTTAGGGGTTAAGGTTAGGGTTAGGATTTGGGTTGAGGGTTAAGGTTAGGGTTAGGGGAAGGGTTAGCTAACATGCTAAGTAGTTTCGAAGTAGTTAAAAAGTAGTAAGTTGTTGCAAAGTTGCTAATTAGATAAATTTAGCTAATCTCAACCGAGATGAGATTTGAACACGCAACCTCTGGGTTGCTAGATGTTCGCGTAATATGCCTACCTATTCACCCTGACCAACCACCCTACTTTTGTTTTACCCTTTAGCCTTCTTAAGTAACCTTCTGTCTTATGTAACCATATCAAACGTAACAATTTTGAGTGTTTACTATGTTACGTCTAGTTTATGAGACCAGGCTGGACTGGGAGTACTCCATGTTCAGTATTTTTTAGAGCCAACCTCAATACTCTAGAAGTGTTTAACCTGGAAACAAACCACCACTGGGTAAAAAAAACGGTTTATATTGACAGCTAGTCTAGTAAATAAAGGATGTTGCTCAAAAGGTTAGATAGGGGCTCCCTCAAAGACCTTGGAGGGTTGTGAACTTGTGACCTAACATTGTGTCATGAGCGTTACGTAATGCCCAAAGGACATTATCAAGCAGACAGAACTGAAAGTCATCTTCAATAGTCCAGAAGCTTTTCATGATTCAAGTGTGAGCCCTGCAAACATGAAACTCATCAGGATTGTGGGACGAGAATTACTGTATTCCTTCCGAAGGGATTACTGAGCCATGAAGGTTGGTAGAGAGATCACTACTAATTGGAACCTCCTTTACCCCTGTTGGGTTGGGAGTCAACTATTTGTCTTTTAACTGTCTGATGAATATACACATTTATTTGGGAGATTCTGATTCAACTGACTTTCAGCCGGCTGAAATGGGAGCTGTAGTGTAATTTTCCATGAAAACAAACCCTTCTGTTTGAAGACATCTGAAAGAGTAACTGCTGTGACAAGATTCTACAGTATGTTGTGTCTTCTCTGGGAAATAAAACAACCGTTTGTCAAGAAGTAACGGGACAACAAATAACATTCTGTTGCTACGTCTGTTGGGTATCAAGATAGCATCTAAAAATTATTTTTTAAATGATCTTCATAATGACGTAACATTGTAGTACAGCCAAATACACCCTCCATCCACCCTCCATCATGAATGTCATACCAATTTGATAAATGAACAACACAGCCATGTTAAAATAACATGACATGTACATTGTCCAAAGGCAAGAGAGAAGGTCAGCCTAGAGATGGAAGCTGACCTTTAGCCTGACTGGTGTGAGAACAGAGAGATAAGACTTTAGCCCTATTCTCTCCATGGCCATGGTCTGTGGGAATGCATGGCCATGGTCTGTGGGAATACATGGCCATGGTCTGTGGGAATCCATGGCCATGGTCTGTGGGAATGCATGGCCATGGTCTGTGGGAATGGCCACAGTAAGATCACATCCCTGCATTGTCCTCTACCACGCAACACACACACACGCGCACACACACGCACACGCACACGCACACACACACACACACACACACACACACACACACACACACACACACACACACACACACACACACACACACACACACACACACACACACATGCCAGGTCGCAGTTGTAAATGAGAACTAGCTGGTTAAATAAAGGTGAAATAAATCAAAATAAACACACAGTTGGTAGAAGGAGTTTGGTGAAAGGGCAGTCTACTGTCAGGGCCGCATACACAAAGTGTCTCATGGTAGGAGTGGGGATCTAGGATCTGTCCATATAATATTATTAATTATGATCTAAAAGACAAGACTGATCCTAGATCAGCACTCTGAGACGCTTTGTGGATACGGGCCCAGGTTTCCACGTTTCAATCACTTCTATTTCTCTTGATGAGGGGCAACGTTGATGTTGTCCTCTTCTCTCTCCCTATACCCCATTATAAAACCAAAATGGAAACATTCTGACATGTATATTAATTGACCGTGGGAAAACAACTGAGAACAGAGCTGAACAGAACAAAACAGGGTAGGACCCTCAGAATGGCACAATGTCTCAAAGTGGACCTTGATTTCCAGGGAATTAAACACAGTCTCAGAGACGGAAATGGTGTTTATACAAGATGGCGGGCTAAGGCTGACCTTTCCTGCTGCCTAGTTCCTGCTCCTGCCCATATTGTCAGTCCTGTGCCCGGGCTGTGGCCTAGGATCTTAATTTGATCCAGTTTGCTACAGCAGGAAATTAATCATGCCTCAACAGGAAATGTGAATTATTATGTGAATTACAATTAATGGACATTCTTTGTAGGGGCTCATACATTTTTCATTAGGGCGAATCAAGTCTGACATTTTAAAGTGGAAATCACAAACTTTAGAAGCTTTTTAAAACATCAAAATACACTATAGGTTTGCATTTCCTGCTTTACAGGAAAATTCTCAAAACAAAAGTGTGATCAAATTAAGATCCTCCGCCAGTAGGTCCTAGGTCTCCTTCAGCCACTTATCCTCCCCACGTCAGTCCCCATCATTGTGTTTCCATACACAACAGCACAATGGATCATTATTTTTGGCAGGGCTCTGACACGGCGATGGGACAGCTGATATGTATCTGAGTGGCACCACAGAGGAAACATACATTTGATTGTTTATCTTTGATTGTCACAAGAACACAAACATTCTCTCAGCTTACTCAGTCTCATTGGATATGTTATTGTGCCATAGGGGGGAAACAAATTCATTTAGTTTCCAAACAACTGACATTTAAGGGTGTGTCTGTGTGGAAAAAAGTTGTCAGTCTTTCTCAAACCCACTCACGCATCATGCTAGAAGATGTGTTAGGCGGTCAATGATACAACTTGTCTCATCAGATAAATGGTACGGTTCGCCATCTAGTGGTTCGTTTCATGACTGACTATTTACCTTGGTAACCCGGCACACACTGATGATGTCATAGAAGAGTTGACACAATGTTTTTAGCAATGTGTACAAAAGTCTCTCATGACACACCGTTAACGCAACTGTCAACTAATCGAGTAGTTGGCCACCGCATTCAACAGTTGGTCCTGGGTTCCGAGATAAAAACATCTAATTCAGTGATAAAGTGATCAACAAGAAACAGAAAATCAACAAACACAAACAACAACAACAACATGCATATTACATAACCACATTCTCGGTCTAGCCTGGAGTTTGCTCTGTTTCATGCATATACGTTTGGATTCCAGACTAGGGTTTTATTATTAGTGCTTGTCAGTGGAGGCTGGTGGGAGGAGCTATAGGAGGACGGACTCATTGTATTGGCTGGAATGGAATCAATAGAATGGAGTCAAACATGTGCTTTCCATACTTTTGATGTGTTTGATACTGTTCCATGTATTCCATTCCAGCCATTACAATGAGCCCGTCCTCCCGTAGCTCCTCCCTCCATCATTCACTGGTGCCAGTGACCTTGGCCTGGGATGAGCCTGCTGACATTTTGAGGAGTGTGACCCTTCACCCCGCCACTGGTCTCCTGGAACCACACATGTATATCTCTCTCTGAAGTGCACTGTCTACCCTGTCCACTCCCTTCCACCTGTCCCACAGCACCACCCACTGCAGGACCAGGCAGCACATGACTCTGTCTCTCAACATTACTGGAAGGACTGGGACAGGCAGGTTCAGAGAAGTCTTGCATCACCACTACCTCATGCGTTTGTTGTGGTACTCTAGGGATGCTGGAGAGGTCAGTTACATAGCTGTTGATATATTCAAACTGTGAATGTATATTTTCTGAGTGTTTTCTGGGCTGAACAGATGAAAGGATGGATGTTCTATTCATGATTCAAAATCAAATGTTGTGTACTAGAAAGCACCATTCAGTGATGATATCATTGCACACAAGATAATAATGAAGATGTGATATCCGACACAGCATCCACAGGTGAGCTATCTGGGCTACAGGTGAACTAAACTACAGTACCTGTGAACCAGTGCAGGTAGAGATGACAGTCAGTATACTGTGTCTGCCCTAAACTACAGTACCTGTGAACCAGCGCAGGTAGAGATGACAGTCAGTATACTGTGTGTCTGTCCTAAACTACAGTACCTGTGAACCAGTGCAGGTAGAGATGACAGTCAGTATACTGTGTGTCTGTCCTAAACTACAGTACCTGTGAACCAGCGCAGGTAGAGATGACAGTCAGTATATAGAGATGACAGTCAGGTAGAGATGACAGTCAGTGTGTCTGTCCTAAACTACAGTACCTGTGAACCAGTGCAGGTAGAGATGACAGTCAGTATACTGTGTGTCTGTCCTAAACTACAGTACCTGTGAACCAGTGCAGGTAGAGATGACAGTCAGTATACTGTGTCTGTCCTAAACTACAGTACCTGTGAACCAGTGCAGGTAGAGATGACAGTCAGTATACTGTGTGTGTGTCCTAAACTACAGTACCTGTGAACCAGTGCAGGTAGAGATGACAGTCAGTATATAGAGATGACAGTCAGGTAGAGATGACAGTCAGTGTGTCTGTCCTAAACTACAGTACCTGTGAACCAGTGCAGGTAGAGATGACAGTCAGTATACTGTGTGTCTGTCCTAAACTACAGTACCTGTGAACCAGTGCAGGTAGAGATGACAGTCAGTATACTGTGTCTGTCCTAAACTACAGTACCTGTGAACCAGTGCAGGTAGAGATGACAGTCAGTATACTGTGTGTCTGTCCTAAACTACAGACGATAGGCCCCATCTCCTTCTCTAAGCCATATCCAGCATGTTGACATGATTACACCCACGTGGCTAAAGTCCCCCTACACCTCCAACGTGTCACAACCTGACAACACCCCTCCACGGTGTAAATATTTAGGATACCACCCCTGCAACCAAGCCCATGTGCATGAGTACACGCCTCCTGTGTACAACACCTGTTATTTTGTTGATGCTGGTTTTCAGAGCGGCACAATGAGTACCATGGATGTTCTGTGTTGTGGTGTGTGATGTGGACAGTGTTGCACAAGCTGCTGTGGTCGCCCGTGCTGGGTCGACCATGTCCTGCTGGAGTGTCAATGAGGGCACATAACTTCATGTTTACAACCCCCAAACTTCCCAGAGTTGTGCAACACACACACACAATCTGTCTTTTAGGCTATGCAGGGGTACAGGGTAAAGGAAGAGGGGGGAGGGGAACCTGGCAGAGGATAGGACATGTCATTCGATTTCTATAGTGTGTACTACCAGCTCAGTCACTCTTCTCTGTAGACATATAGTAGAGCAATATGGCACATTCTACCAGCTCTATTACAAACTATGTGGATTCTACAACTTGTGTTCATTCTATTTCTACGTTGTTTACTCTGTCAAATCTGCATTTCTTTCTGTCAGCCATGGATTGTATTTACAGTCTGCTAGAGCATCTTCAAGGAAACCAGCATGTTTACAATTTCTCTGTATAACGCCAGAATGTGGACATGTTTATGTTATCGCTAATCTCCGTTAACCTAGAAACTAAAATCTTCCATCATTTGGTCAGATGCTTGATTTATGTTTACGTAGTCTGTCCACGAGAGATTCATTTATAACATACCTACTAATGTCTGGCTATGAGAAGGGATATGCATTACATGTGATCTATTTCTGCAGAGGCCAAAAGGGGTCAATCAAAGATGTAAACAGATGTGAACGACCATCGTCGTGTCTTGTGGTGTGGTGGGTGACGAGACATGTTGTTATTGGCGGGACCCTGTTGGCCAGTTGTCTATTTGATTTAGCCTCTCCCGCAGAAAGAGAGAGAGGGGAGGGCGGGACGGGGGGTGTTGCTAAGTATGGCATGTGCCGGGGCCAGAAGGGGTTAATTATCTCAGAAATGAGCCTTGCAAACAAGCAAAGGGTGGAACCGGTGCCTCAGACCGCGTGGAGGCTCGGGTGTCACGGCCAGCCCAGCGGTATAAATCGTCAGCTGTGGCCGGAGACTGGCTAGATCAAAATAAACCAAGTGGAGAAAGCAGTCACTATACCAGACTGCAATAGAAGGCGAGACAGACACAGAGAAAGAGCAACACCACCTAAGACGAAGCGCCTAGGCCACCCACTCAGAACTTGAAGGACTTATACCTTGTAAGAACAGAGAAACCCATCTATCCAGACATGGATATCCAGACCGGCCAGGTGACGCACCAGCCCAGCCCCAGGGAGAGCCTGGAGAGCCAGCTGAGCTGCCCCATCTGCCTGGAGATGTTCCAGAAGCCCGTAGTCATCCTGCCCTGCCAACACAACCTGTGCCGCGGCTGCGCCAGCGACCTCTATGACTCCCGCAACCCTTACCACTACTCCGGGGGCATCTTCCGCTGCCCCACCTGCCGCTTCGAGGTCGTCCTGGACCGCCACGGCGTCTACGGCCTGCAGAGGAACCTGCTGGTGGAGAACATCATTGATATCTACAAGCAGCAGCCAGAGAGCGGCGGCAGAGAAGTAGGAGGTAACATTGCAGACCCACCGCTGAAGGACAAAGACACCAAGGAGCCCATGTGTACGGAGCACGAGGACGAGCGCATCAATATTTACTGTGTGACCTGCCAGACGCCCACCTGCTCCATGTGCAAAGTGTTCGGCCAGCACAAGGACTGTGAGGTGTCACCCCTGCAGAGCATCTACGATACCCAGAAGGCCGAGCTGCGGAACGCCGTAGATCTCCTTGCGGCGGGTAACAGCTGTGTCCAGGCCGTGATGGCTCAGATGGAGGACACATGCAAGAGCATCGAGGAGAACAGCCAGCTTCAGAAGAGACGTCTGGGGGAGAGCTTCGACTTGCTCTATGCCATCCTGGAGGAACGTAAGGGCCAGCTCCTGGAAAAGATCACCCAGGAGGAGGAGAGGAAGCTGGGGTTGCTGAGGTCCCTGGTGGAGAGGTACACGGAGCAGCTCCAGGCTAGTATCAACCTAAAGGAGAAGGCGGCCCAGACCATGGAGAAGGGCAATGCAGCCGAGTTCCTGATTAGTGGGAAGGAGCTGATTGCGCAGGCCAAAGAGGCAGCTAAAGGCTCCAACTTAGAGAGGCCCGAGCCTGGTTTCGAGAACATGGAGCACCTTACACTGTGCACAGAAGACGTGGAGGTGATCTTGTACCAAATGGGCTTTGGACTGGGGGATGATGATGATGATGTGGTGACAGAGGAAGAAGAAGAGGAGGAGGAAGAAGAAGAGGAGTAAGAAGAGGAGGAATAGTAAAAACTCGAACTAAGACTGTATTAGAAGTACTGTATTATTGCAGTTGAGGAGTTGAGGATAAGGATTGGTTTGATGAACAAGCTGCTTTTTAGAAAGACTAACTAGTTATTTATCAACTAGTTAGAACGAGGATATTCACTGTGGTGAATACACAATTTAGAGCTAAGGTGGAAAGTGCAATTCTGAAAAGTAGTTTTTGTCACTAACAAAATGCAACCTTTTGTTCAGACTTTTTCTTTTTTTATACTTTTGTATTTCTACGTGTTTATACGGTACTGTTTTTTGATATCTCCTGAAATAGATATCTCATGGAAATAACTAAGTTTACACTTGAGTGCTTTTCACATAATGTACATTGCTCAAGTCTAGACTAGATTGAAAAAATCAAAAAAAATATAGCAAAGCATTATTCATGTTGTGTATAATATATCATTGTCTGTCAAACTATTGAAAACTTGAATTGCTGCAAAATGCACTTAATTCACTTGGTGTTGTTTTTTTAACACAACTGTAATATTTCTAATGTAATTGACACTTTAAAGAAATAAAGTGTTGCGGAAATACTTGTCTCGTCCTGTCAATATCCCACACACCTCACTGACGAGCAGTGCTTTATTTAGCGCTACACATTTACATGCCTCATGAATTTAGACTATAGCCTTACTTAGTGTTCTTGCTAGTGAAAAAGAGGGTCTATTTTTACAGGGCTAGAATGGGAGAGGTGGTGAAGGGCCTTAAAGGTCTGGAATAGATCAGTGTAGCAGGGTGGGTAGAGGAGTGGGGGGGTCTCATGTTTCCCTCCCTGACCTAGCCTCTTCTCCACTTGTCTTGATCATTCCAGTTGCTGTCTGACTCTGTCTGGTATGCCTACTGGTCAGAGGTCAAGCCTGATACCATTATCGGACATGAATGGAAAAAAAGGGGGTAGCAGCAGCACTTTACAAAAACGGTCTGCGAGTCGAGGCCACTTTGACCGGGGGTTATTTCTGATGTTAAGCTGGTCATATGAATCCTGTGGTACGTGCTATGCATACTAGTGCGATGACAATGCACTGAGTCAATAGGAGATGTTTGTGGTTTCGAAGCAATGTACTGTAATCCGTTATCACTGTGGATCATCTTCTGCAGATCGTCTATAAAACGATGACTTCAAATGATAGGCTATGTTTAATCCATTCGCCATTCAATACCAACGACACATGTCTCTACAGTACAATCCCCAGCCTGTGGATAGACTTACGGGTCGTTCCATTTGATTCCAATCCCTTTTTGACCACAGCCCTTTAGTTATGGATGTCCCATACATATTTACCCATGTTAGAAGTGGTCAGAAAGTGACTTTTTGAAGCAGATAAACATTTAGGAGATAGAGGTGCTTGAAGTTGAGCCATTTTGCAGACGCCACCCTACCATGAGACATCCATGTCTATATTCTATACTGTGTCTCAACGAATGACGGGAGCAACACAAACATCAGATGACGTAAAATAGGATCTAAGCTACAACATATGCGAAAATGAAAAGAATCTGAGTTTACGTGTTTTTAGATATTTGATGTTAAAGGAAAAATTATTTTTATAAAACTTTTTTTTTAAAGAAAATTATTAAATTGTTTGACAACCCTGTTTGTAAGCTTTTAAATGATATTAAACTCAACGGTTTATATTTTCCAGTGATGAAGACATGGATGTCTCATGGCAGGGTGTAGTGTGCAACATGGGTCAACTTTGAGCACCTCTATCTCCTAAATGCTTTGGCATTCAGGTCCGAAAATTGCAAATATGTAAAGAAAATGTAGTTCAAATCAAAAAGGGTGCAGTCAAAAAGTGATTGAAATCAAATGGAACGACCCTTTTATGTAAGTAGCTTACATCAACCTCAACAGCAGTGAAACTGTGTGGAACCATAGCCTGTATCACCATCTCTAGTGGAACTAGAGTTCATTTCTCTGACGTTGGTAGGCCTGTATCTTTATGGGAACGACCTGACTGCCCTCTGCTCTGGAGCCATCCATCTGACTGCTCTCAGCCTCTCACTGACCACATGGTGCTGGTGAAGAACTGATAAAGACAGTCAACAGGCTGTCAGGCTGCACTTACTGAGAGAGCACAGAAACCCCACCACCACTCACTGTAGTTACTGTACAGTACCAGCCAATGTAGCCAGAGCCCAGAAACCCCACCACCACTCACTGTAGTTACTGTACAGAACCAGCCAATGTAGCCAGAGCCCAGAAACCTCACCACCACCAGCACTCTACTCTACCGTGCAGCTACCGAGCCTGGAGGCACACAGTGTTATGTAGGGAAACCAAATATTTAGTGTGTTGCCGCTGGCTAGCAGTTTATGTTAAATTTAAATGTCTGTCACCAGAGACTATATACAGTTAGTTCTGTACTAGAATGAGACACAGGAAAGGTAAGCTACTGTAAAACAACCCATACTGTCATGCCGTATTAGACTGCAGGCTACTGTAAAACAACCCATACTGTCCTACCGTATTAGACTGCAGACTACTGTAAAACAACCCATACTGTCCTGCCGTATTAGACTGCAGGCTACTGTAAAACAACACATACTGTCCTACCGTATTAGACTGCAGGCTACTGTAAAACAACCCATACTGTTCTACCGTATTAGACTGCAGGCTACTGTAAAACAACACATATTGTCCTACCGTATTAGACTGCAGGCTACTGTAAAACAACCCATACTGTTCTACCGTATTAGACTGCAGGCTACTGTAAAACAACACATACTATCCTACCGTATTAGACTGCAGACTACTGTAAAACAACCCATACTGTTCTACCGTATTAGACTGCAGGCTACTGTAAAACAACACATACTATCCTACCGTATTAGACTGCAGGCTACTGTAAAACAACACATACTATCCTACCGTATTAGACTGCAGACTACTGTAAAACAACCCATACTGTTCTACCGTATTAGACTGCAGGCTACTGTAAAACAACACATACTATCCTACCGTATTAGACTGCAGGCTACTGTAAAACAACCCATACTGTACTACCATATTAGACGTTAGGCTACTGTTAAACAACCCATAATGTCCTACTGTATTAGACGGTAGGCTACTTTAAACCAACCCCTACTGTCCTACTGTATTAGATGTTAGGCTACTGTAAAACAACCCATACTGTCCTACCATATTAGATGGGAGGCTTCTGTAAAACAACCCATACTGCCATATTTTACGGTAGGATATTGTAAAAAAAAAAAAAAAAAGACATTCTGTCCTACCGTGTTAGACGGTAGACTACTGTAAAACAACCCATACTGTTTTACCGTATTAGATGGTAAGCTACTGTAAAACAACCCATACTGTATTGCCGTATTATACAGTAGACTACTGTAAAACAACCCATACTGTTCTACTGTATTAGACAGTAGGCTACTGTAAAACAACCCATACTGTCTTCCGTATTAGGTGGTAGGCTACTGTAAAGCAACCCATACTGTACTAGATGGTAGGTTACCGTAAAACAACCCATACTGTACTAGACGGTAGGTTACTGTAAAACAACCCATACTGTACTACCATATTAGACGGTAGTCTACTGTAAAACAAGCTAGACATGACAAAGGCGACGGCTGCGTTTCCTGACTCTGCAAAGAAAACTTCACACACCTGTCTTCAAGCTTCTACTCTTTAGACTACTCAGCCCAGGCAGAGTGTGAATGTGAACTGACTGTGTGGACTTTAGATCAGCTGGAATTGTATACCATAACCTGTCAAAGTAGCATTGACATGATCTGAGATGATAAGTATATTTGAGATGATAGGTGGTGTATTCTTGGCTTTCTGCCAGGTCCAGGTGGTCAGTAATAGACCTATGGAAGCCTGCCAACGTGTGCAATGCCTATAGCTGTATGAAGCCTATAGGTGTCATGTGTCTGGTACATGAGAGTGCATGGCCTAGTGCCTCATATTACAGACGGTGGATGTGGATGTACAGTGCAGGCCACGACAGGCACCAGACAATGTGGCCTTGTCAATCTCAATCTAATGCAGTGTACAACATGTTTAACATAGGAGAGGGAAAGTTGTATTGTTGTCATATCATCGATTACATTACAATTCTTAGACCTCTGATTCGCCGGTTGGGCAGATGTCCAGCCCGTTTTACAAATGCAAATCTGTTACAGCTCACCTTAGGTTGGCAAGCTGGGCATCAATAACTTGTCAATTCACTAAAGCTCAAGTAAAACTTGTCCTTGACTCTTAAATGTGTACAGTAACTACAGTACCACTGGCCAATCAGCTAACCTTTGCCCTTCATTTCTAATCTTAGACCTTTCTAAAGGTCTGCTCTCTACTGTAACCTTAAAGAGCATTGACTTCCTCCACATTTGGGTTTGATTGGGCTGCAAGGTCGATCAGCTTTGTGCTGCAGTGGCCAGCTCTTTCTAAGTGTAGCAGCCAGCAATGCACCAGTGTTTTACTAAGTAAGAGTAGTGCCAAAGTATGAGTGCGTATCTAGGATCAGTTTGGCTTTTTAGATTATAATGAGTAATATGATATGGACAGAGGGGTCCTGATCATAGATCAGCACTTCTAAGTGTGGCAGCCATAGCAATGCAGAGTTTTACTAAATAAGAGCTGGACATCCCCTGGAAGGCTACCAGTGCCTTGCCGGCTGCTAATTTTAGAGCCTTGAATCAGACTGCCCCTGTTAAGCCTGATTAAGCCAGGAAGTGGGCCAATGCTTTAGTTAGACGGATGGTTGCAGGGAGTCGGGGACTAACAGAGGACCACATAATGTGTAAGGACCTTTCAGACCTTCAAGGATTGTGTTTGGCCCTTGAAACGACAACTACAGCATACTGTCTCAATGACAAACCTAGCCAGCATGCATGAGTCCTTTACTGATAACATATCATACAGTACATTTATATCAATTACCGGTGAAGGAAAAATTCATTGAAAAACGATATTTTGGTATTTTAGTCTGCATTGCCCGTCAGCAGTGAAGCAAACTGTCAGTTGCCACATCATGATGATGAGGCGTTTTGCATCCTCATGAAGATGTGGCAGGAGACACTTTGCTATTTTTTGGTGTTGAGTGGAAATATCCTTTAAAACCTGTTGAGGATAGAGGGCGCTATTTACACTTTGGGGGAAAATCGTATACCCAATTTAAACGGCCTCGTACTCTAGTCTTGCTCGTACAATATGCATATTATTATTACTATTGGATAGAAAACACTCTCTAGTTTCTAAAACCGTTTGAATTATATCTGTGAGTAAAACAGAACTCATTTTGCAGCAAACTTCCTGACAGGAAGTGGAAAATCTGAAATCGATGCTCTGTTCTAGGGCCTGCCTATAAATGTGCTTGATGTTTATTAGTATACATGCACTTCATACGCCTTCCACTAGATGTCAACAGGCAGTGAGAGAAGAAATGGAGTGTATAACATGATCTGAGGTCGAATAAAAGCTCTTGGCATGACGTGACACCAATTTCCTGTTTTCTGGAGCGCGCGAGAAGTGACCTGGTATTGTCTTCTGTAAAGCTGTCGTTATAGACGACTAATATCTCCGGCTTTGATTTTATTTGATACATGTGACAATATCATCGTAAAGTATGTTTTTTCAATATAGTTTTATTAGATTATTGAATTTTTTCGGGACGTTAGGCGTGTTGCTTTGTCTGCGTATGTTCAGGAAGGAGAGCTTCGCGCCACTTTGCTAGCTTTCCGTGCTAATTGACTGGAGAAGAGGACATTCTAAATCCAAACAACGATTGTTCTGGACAAAGGACCCCTTGTACAACATTCTGATGGAAGATCATCAAAAGTAGGACCCATTTTATGATGTTATTTCATATATCTGTCGAACTGTGTACTATTAGTTTTGCGCCCAGGTTTTGGGTACTCTCTCGCCATAACGTAAGCCTTATGTCGTAATGAAGTTATTTTTAGAATTCTAACACGTCGATTGCATTAAGAACTAGTGTATCTATCATTTCCTATACAACATGTATTTTTTAGTAATGTTTATGAATAGTTATTTGGTCAGAATATGTGAGTGTCAGAAAAATATCCGGACGTTGTGGGAAAAAGATGCTACGTTAGCACAATGTATAACCACTGATTTCAGCTCTAAATATGCACATTTTCGAACAAAACATAAGTGTATGTATAACCTGATGTTATAGGACTGTCATCTGATGAAGCTTATCAAGGTTAGTCAAAAATGATATATATTTTGCTGGTTTGTTACGATCGCTAACTTTTGCTGCTGGTAAATGGCTTGTGTTTCTGGCTATTGTGGTAAGCTAATAGAATGCTATATTGTGTTTTCGCTGTAAAACACTTAAGAAATCGGAAATATTGGCTGGAATCACAAGATGCCTGTCTTTCATTTGCTGTACACCATGTATTTTTCTTCATTTGCTGTACACCATGTATTTTTCTTTTCTTAAACTTCAAATGAACTACAAGTTGTGTATTTCCTGCATTGCAGGAAAGTTCTCTTGCAACAGGGTGATCAGATTAAGATCTTACATCTGTATCCTGTCCTTTGACCACCACAATAAGTTGCCATCAAATACAGGGGAAAGGAAGCAAGTTTCCAGAAATGAAGTCTTCCTGACTGGGTAATGTGCCCTCTTCCCTCTGTGTGGACAGCCAGTGCTATCTTTCTGCTGCTAAGGGCACCTTTCTCCAGCACACTGTCAACAATAGAGGCCTTCATGTTGTTGATGCTCTATTTAATGGTTGTAACTTATCACTGTTCAGAATAGCTTTTCACACCGAGAGTGCAGTGAGAGTGCAGTCACCAATGTGCAGTGAGAGGTACAAATAGGATTATGAGTGAGTGAAACTCATGCCGAGAAGTTTAGTGAGTATGATAGCAACACAAGGTGTCAGTGGTCTCTATTGAAACAGGTAGAATAATGCAGACATTTAATTAAGTGATAAAGCTCGAGAAGTGTTTGGAGGATATATTGGCACGGGTGTTGTTAGGCTCGAGACGAACTCTTCAGTGTCGTTATTCATTTTTCAGGAAAAGATTTTTTTTCTAATAGCTGTACTCGTATTTAACCTGTTGGGGAAAACATACTTACTGATATGATGTTATTTTGGTATCTTTTGGGGGCTACTGCCATCCGAGGCTCTTACATCAGTATTCTATGACTGAATTAAAACTTGGCGAAAATACAGGCCTGTTTTGACCTGTTACTTAGTTGTTAAAACTCCTTGGAGTTGGAGGAGGGGTGAAACGCTCGCTCATCCTCTCTTTTGTGTGAGACTCAGAGCATGTGATGAACAACCGACTTCTTCAGGCCATTCGCAAATGTGTTGCCTCAACTCCAGGGAATTAACAACTGACCTCACAGCTGTCTGCTCTGCGCTGGGCGTAAAGGTAATTCATCATATTAATATGCTAAATCAAAGATGATTGTTATTGTAGCATACGTGATTTAATTGACGTGCAATGTATTTTTCTTTAGAAAAGTAAGTACAAGAAAATGTATAAACATGAATTCGAAAATCTATTCATATGCTGCTTTTTAAATCAATCTGGTGATATATTCTGGTTGACTAGACTGACCGCTGGCTGCACTCACAGTAAAACAATGTTAAGATGAGTGGTCAGTCTAGTCAACCAGGCTAATCTGGTCCACCCTGTGGAGTAAGTGGACATTTACCAGGGGTGTCAATGTATCCTTATGTTGTGTTGGCTTGGGTACATGGGTGATAGACCTTCGGGATTCTCACTAGTTTTGGTTACTTTACAGGGACCATATTCTCACTAGTTTTGGTTACTTTACAGGGACCATATTCTCACTAGTTTTGGTTACTTTACAGGGACCATATTCTCACTAGTTTTGGTTACTTTACAGGGACCATATTCTCACTAGTTTTGGTTACTTTACAGGGACCATATTCTCACTAGTTTTGGTTACTTTACAGGGACCATATTCTCACTAGTTTTGGTTACTTTACAGGGACCATATTCTCACTAGTTTTGGTTACTTTACAGGGACCATATTCTCACTAGTTTTGGTTACTTTACAGGGACCATATTCTCACTAGTTTTGGTTACTTTACAGGGACCATATTCTCACTAGTTTTGGTTACTTTACAGGGACCATATTCTCACTAGTTTTGGTTACTTTACAGGGACCATATTCTCACTAGTTTTGGTTACTTTACAGGGACCATATTCTCACTAGTTTTGGTTACTTTACAGGGACCATATTCTCACTAGTTTTGGTTACTTTACAGGGACCATATTCTCACTAGTTTTGGTTACTTTACAGGGACCATATTCTCACTAGTTTTGGTTACTTTACAGGGACCATATTCTCACTAGTTTTGGTTACTTTACAGGGACCATATTCTCACTAGTTTTGGTTACTTTACAGGGACCATATTCTCACTAGTTTTGGTTACTTTACAGGGACCATATTCTCACTAGTTTTGGTTACTTTACAGGGACCATATTCTCACTAGTTTTGGTTACTTTACAGGGACGGACCATCTCTGTTTTGCTGTAGAGTACTGGTTCATATTCTCCATAACCATGGACCTGACCGCGCTTTCAGACGACGAGGCCAAGCATGTCTGGGAGGTCATACAGAGAGACTTCACCCTCAGGAAGATAGAAGAAGAGAGACTGGGGTCGGTCACCTTTCAATAAGGTTCAATATCATATTTCAGAGGTTTATTGAGAAAATATTAAATTGAATCAATGTTGAAGGGTGGAAGGCTTGGATGCGTTTTTCAATAGCATATCTGACATAACAAACTCCTTGTCTGTATGTGACATATATAATCATGAAGTCTTACGCTGGCAGCATTTAGGACTCTACAACAATAGATACTTATTGTCTGTCTTTTATCTGAATGCCAACACTATAGATTCCATACGAGTCGATCACACTGAGTTCCTCAGCGATCTATACATTAGCCATATGTTTTCCACAGTGTGTGTGTGTGTGTGTGTGTGTGTGTGTGTGTGTGTGTGTGTGTGTGTGTGTGTGTGTGTGTGTGTGTGTGTGTGTGTGTGTGTGTGTGTGTGCTTTCACACACTGTGGAAAACAGGCTTCAGGAATGTAAGTGTGAAACAGGCCTGCTGTTGTGAGTCAGCTCATCACAGAGATCATGGCTAAGTCACAAGGCCCGTTCTGCCTGTACTGTGTCCCAGGGAAAACAAGTCGCCAGGAGGCCTATTCTCTCTGGGACACAAAGCCTCCTCTGTCTGTCTTCCTCATCTTGTCATACTCTTAAAGGAAAATAGACTTCCTGTCAGACATCACTTTATTTTATTCACAAACTGTCACAAGGACATTGTGTAAAATGTTCTTGATAAATGATGTAATGTAGTCCCTGCTAAAACTGACCAAAACAGAACAGAATGGTACATTATACGTGTGATTCTGCACGCATGATTCCACAGAGCCAGTCTTAAACTGATTTATTATAATCCATGGAGTTAACAGGGACTTAATGTTATCTTCTTAATGGTATATACTAATCTACTGTATACTGATTTAATGTTATATACTAATCTACTGTATACTGATCTAATGTTATATACTAATCTACTGTATACTGATTTAATGTTATATATGCTATCTAATGCTATCTACTGTATACTGATTTAATGCTATACACTAATCTACTGTATACTGATTTAATGTTATATACTAATCTACTGTATAATGATTTCATGTTATACACTAATCTACTGTATAATCATTTAATGCTATATATGCTATCTACTGTATACTGATTTAATGTTATATACTAATCTACTGTATAATCATTTAATGCTATATACTAATCTACTGTATAATGATTTCATGTTATACACTAATCTACTGTATAATGATTTCATGTTATACACTAATCTACTGTATAATGATTTAATGTTATATACTAATCTACTGTATACTGATTTAATCATATACACTAATCTACTGTATACTGATTTAATGTTATATACTAATCTACTGTATACTGATTTAATGTTATATATGCTATCTAATGCTATCTACTGTATAATGATTTAATGCTATATACTAATCGACTGTATACTGATTTAATGTTATATACTAATCGACTGTATAATGATTTAATGTTATTTACTAATCTACTGTATAATGATTTAATGCTGTATATGCTATCTACTGTATACTGATTTAATGTTCTATACTAATCTACTGTATACTGATTTAATGTTATACACTAATCTACTGTATAATGATTTAATGTTATATACTAATCAACTGCATAATGATTTAATGTTATAAACTAATCTACTGTATAATGATTTAATGCTATATATGCTATCTAATGCTATCTACTGTATACTGATTTAATGTTATACACTAATACACTGTATAATGATTTAATGTTATATACTAATCAACTGCATAATGATTTAATGTTATAAACTAATCTACTGTATAATGATTTAATGCTATATATGCTATCTAATGCTATCTACTGTATACTGATTTAATGTTATATACTAATCTACTGTATACTGATTTAATGCTATACACTAATACACTGTATAATGATTTCATGTTACATACTAATCTACTGTGTACTGATTTAATGTTATATACTAATCTACTGTATAATGATTTAATGCTATATAGTAATCTACAAATTTTTATCCATCTTTTTTTTTAAACTGCATTGTTGGTTAGGGGCTCGGAAGTAAGCATTTCACTATAAGGTCTACACCTGTTGTATTCGCCGCATGTGACTAATAACATTTGATTTGATATATACTAATCTACTGTATAATTATTTCATGCTTTATACTAATCTACCGTATGATTTCACACTTCTCTATGGCCTCCCCTCCCCTCTTCTCTTCTCCTCCTCTCCCCTCTTCTTCGCTCTTCTCCTCCTCCCCTCCGCTCTCTTTCTCCTTCTCCTCCTCTTCTTTCCCTCCCCTCCCCTCCTTTCGTCTCCTCTCCTCTAGGGACCTAAAGACTAAGATAGAGAAGGAGGACACTAAGATTGAGCTGCTGGGTACTCAGACCACCCTGGTAGACTCTCACTGTATCCGCTGTCTGCAGCCCTTCAAGTTCCTGGTCAACAGTAAGCGTCAGTGCATAGACTGTAAGATGTACACCTGCAAGGCATGCAGCCGCTACAACAAGAAGGATCACGGCTGGGTGTGCGACCCCTGTCGTATGACAAGGTGGGGGCCCGTGGGTGTCAAGGTCTCCTGAACACACAGCATTAAAGGAATCTCCTGAACACATAGTAATAACAGATGGGTTTGGAAAACTGACCAGGTCTTGAACCCAGATCGTCTGTATCATTATGAAGCTTCAGGCAGTCAGAGAAGAGGGCCAACTCTTAGAAGGATAGTAATAATATATAGTTAGAGAAGAGGGCCAACTCTTAGAAGGATAGTAATAATATATAGTTATAGTAGGGCCAACTCTTAGAAGGATAGTAATAATATATAGTTAGAGAAGAGGGCCAACTCTTAGAAGGATAGTAATAATATATAGTTATAGTAGGGCCAACTCTTAGAAGGATAGTAATAATATATAGTTAGAGAAGAGGGCCAACTCTTAGAAGGATAGTAATAATATATAGTTAGAGAAGAGGGCCAACTCTTAGAAGGATAGTAATAATATATAGTTAGAGAAGAGGGCCAACTCTTAGAAGGATCGTAATAATATATAGTTAGAGAAGAGAGCCAACTCTTAGAAGGACAGTAGTAATATAGAGTTATAGTAGGGCCAACTCTTAGAAGGCTAGTAATAATTGTGAGAGGACCAAGTAATTGGGCGTCACTCTAAAGCGGGAAGGTGGAACAAACGAGCCAGGAGTAGGTTTTCTTGATTGAACACAGTTCTCTATTGAGGGCATTCGGTCAACACAAACACTCCAACATGATCAATAAAATTCTCCCAAGGAAAAAAACATACATCTTCTTCTCCAGATCAAACAGGAACACAATACGATTATCTTTAAACTACAACAAAAGTCACGGGCTTGTCACCGTCTTAGTGGTTCTTCATGGATAGCTCCTCTGTCTCGGTGGCCATCTTCCAGAGATAGTATTTTCCACTCCCTGCTGGTTCCACACTCTCTCTTATAGGGGAAGGAGAATATCTCATTAGTACCGTCAGCTATGCTTGATTGCCTCTGGTTACCTTGTCTCCCATGCCTTGTTGAGCTACTATCCGTCAGCCCAGCCTGCCCTCTGGTGGTCCTTCCACATACCTTCCCCCTCAGGACCGAACCGGAGGGTCGGGCGCCAGACGCACCGTCTTGGTCTCGTCGGGACAGCGCGTCTGCATTCCCGTTCCTCGATCCGGCCGCGTGGATGACATGGAAAGAGAACGGTTGTAAAGCCAGAAACCATCTGGCTATTCTGTTGTTATTGTTTCTCTTACCAGCCATCCACGTGAGGGGTGCATGGTCCGTAACTAATGCAAACCTCCGACCCAGTAGGTAGTACCGGAGAAAATCGAGGACCCACTTAATGGCTAAGGCTTCTTTCTCTAAGGTAGCATATCTCTGTTCCCGATCGCTGAGCTTCCTACTTATGAAGAGAATCGGCTTCTCTGCTTCGCCTTTACCCTGAGCTAGTACGGCCCCGAGCCCCGTATCCGAGGCGTCGACCTGCACAATGAACTCTTGTGAGAAGTCCGGAGCCTGTAGGACGGGATCCGAACACAGGCCATCTTTTAGCAATTGAAAGGCCTCTTCCATCTCGTCTTTCCACTCTACCTGGTTTGGCAAGTTTTTATTGATGAGGTTTGTGAGGGGATTGGCAATGGTTGCATATCCCGGGATAAAACGGCGATAATATCCCGTTCTCCTTAAGAAGGCCCGAACGTCCTGCTTGGTCCGGGGTCGAGGCCAGTCCCGAATTGCCCTGGTCTTCTCTGCCTGTGGGCGTATTTTCCCATTCCCCACGGTGTACCCCAGGTATTCCGCTTCAGGCAGGCCCAGGCAAAATTTATTTGGATAAGGTCAACCCTGCCCCAAACTCACGAGCACCGCCCGTAATCGCAGGAGGTGAGAACGATTGTAAAGATAAGAGATAGTATTTTTCCACTTCCTGCTGGTTCCATACTCTCTATTATAGGGGAAGGAGAATGTCTCATTAGTACCATCAGCTGTGCTTAATTGCCTCTGGTTACCTTGTCTCCCATGCCTTGTTGGGCTACTATCCGTCAGCCCAGCCTGCCCTCTGGTGGTCCTTCCACATAATATATAGTTAGAGAAGAGGGCCAACTCTTAGAAGGTTAGTAACAATATATAGTTATAGTAGGGCCAACTCTTAGAAGGATAGTAATAATATATAGTTATAGTAGGGCCAACTCTTAGAAGGATAGTAATAATATATAGTTAGAGAAGAAGGCCAACTCTTAGAAGGATAGTAATAATATATAGTTATAGTAGGGCCAACTCTTAGAAGGATAGTAATAATATATAGTTAGAGAAGAGGGCCAACTCTTAGAAGGATAGTAATAATATATAGTTAGAGAAGAGGGTCAACTCTTAGAAGGATAGTAATAATATATAGTTAGAGAAGAGGGCCAACTCTTAGAAGGAGGGTAGTAATATATAGTTATAGTGGGGCCAACTCTTAGAAGGATAGTAATAATATATAGTTAGAGAAGAGGGCCAACTCTTAGAAGGATAGTAATAATATATAGTTATAGTAGGGCCAACTCTTAGAAGGATAGTAATAATATATAGTTATAGTAGGGCCAACCCTTAGAAGGATAGTAATAATATATAGTTATAGTAGGGCCAACTCTTAGAATGATAGTAATAATATATAGTTAGAGAAGAGGGCCAACTCTTAGAAGGATAGTAATAATATATAGTTAGAGAAGAGGGCCAACTCTTAGAAGGATAGTAATAATATATAGTTATAGTAGGGCCAACTCTTAGAAGGATAGTAATAATATATAGTTATAGTAGGGCCAACTCTTAGAAGGATAGTAATAATATATAGTTAGAGAAGAGGGCCAACTCTTAGAAGGATAGTAATAATATATAGTAAGAGAAGAGGGCCAACTCTTAGAAGGATGGTAATAATATATAGTTAGAGAAGAGGGCCAACTCTTAGAAGGATAGTAATAATATATAGTTAGAGAAGAGGGCCAACTCTTAGAAGGATAGTAATAATATATAGTTAGAGAAGAGGGCCAACTCTTAGAAGTATAGTAATAATATATAGTTAGAGAAGAGGGCCAACTCTTAGAAGGATAGTAATAATATATAGTTAGAGAAGAGGGCCAACTCTTAGAAGGCTAGTAATAATATATAGTTAGAGAAGAGGGTCAAGAGTCCTGTTCAGGTGACATGGTCAGGAAACTATTCTATCTCTATGGGGTTCATATTGAGACTGGAGTGACTCTCCCAGCTCTATGGGGTTCATATTGAGACTGGAGTGACTCTCCTAGCTCTATGGGGTTCATATTGAGACTGGAGTAACTCTCCTAGCTCTATGGAGTTCATATTGAGACTGGAGTGACTCTCCTACCTCTATGGGGTTCATATTGAGACTGGAGTGACTCTCCTAGCTCTGTGGGGTTCATATTGAGACTGGAGTGACTCTCCTAGCTCTATGGGGTTCATATTGAGACTGAAGTGACTCTCCTAGCTCTATGGGGTTCATATTGAGACTGGAGTGACTCTCCCAGCTCTATGGGGTTCATATTGAGACTGGAGTGACTCTCCTAGCTCTATGGAGTTCATATTGAGACTGGAGTGACTCTCCTACCTCTATGGGGTTCATATTGAGACTGAAGTGACTCTCCTAGCTCTATGGGGTTCATTTTGAGACTGGAGTGACTCTCCTAGCTCTATGGGGTTCATATTGAGACTGGAGTGACTCTCCTACCTCTATGGGGTTCATATTGAGACTGAAGTGACTCTCCTAGCTCTATGGGGTTCATATTGAGACTGGAGTGACTCTCCTAGCTCTATGGGGTTCATATTGAGACTGGAGTGATTCTCCTAGCTATGTGGGGTTCATATTGAGACTGGAGTGACTCTCCTAGCTCTATGGGGTTCATATTGAGACTGAAGTGACTTGTGTTTACCTTGCAGGGTCCTGAAAATCGGAACGGTGGGATGGTACCATGACAACGTGCGCACCCGTTTCAAGCGCTTCGGCAGTGCCAAGGTGATGAAGTCTCTTTACAAGCGACTCAACGGAGAGGGTGGGTTCTTTTTGTTTGATTATTGATTCATTGTGCATACTTCTAAATGTAAGCCCATGTTACAGTTGTGGTTGTTGTTGAGACGTGTCCAAGTGTCACATTTTGGTCACCAAATGATCAGTAGTGTGACACATGGCTGGCTGTAATGAAGAGTCACATGGTAGGGCCTGTACTTGACATCGGGGTGACATGCCCATGCTATGATGACAAATGGTCACCACTGGCAGCTGGTGGGAGGAGCTATAGGAGGACGGGCTCATTGTAAACGGAATGGTATCAAACACATCAAACATATAGAAACCACCTGTTTGACTCCGTTCCATTGATTCCATTCCAGCCATTACAATGAGCCTGTCCTCCTATAGCTCCTGCCACCAGCCTCCACTAATGCTCACATGTAGCGTTCTAGAACTGGGAACAGTGTTCTAGAACTGAGTGGCTGTTGTCTGTTCGTTATTCTAACAGTTCTCTTGACCCACACCTCAAAAGTTTGGACACACCTACTCATTCAAGGGTTTTTCTTTATTTTTTACTATTTTCTACATTGTAGAATAGTGAAGACATCAAAACTTTGAAATAATCTGGAATCATGTAGTAACCAAAAGTGTTAAACAAATCAAAATATATTTTAGATTCCTGCCTTGATGACAGCTTTGCACATTCTTGGCATTCTCTCAACCAGCTTCACCTGGAATGCTTTTCCAACAGTCTTGAAGGAGTTCCCACATATGCTGAGCACTTGTTGGCTGCTTTTCCTTCACTCTGAGGTCCAACTTATCCCAAACCATTTCAATTCGGTTGAGGTCAGGTGATTGTGGAGACCTGGTCATCTCATGCAGCACTCCATCACTCTCCTTGGTAAAATAGCCCTTACACAGCCTGGAGGTGTGTTTTGGGTCATTGTCCTGTTTAAAAACAAATAATAGTCCCACTAAGGGCAAACCAGATGGGATGGCGTATTGCTGCAGAATGCTGTGGTAGCCATGCTGGTTAGGTGTGCCTTGAATTCTAAATAAATCCCTGTCAGTGTCATCAGCAAAGCACCCCCACGCCATCACACCTCCTCCATTCTTCACGGTGGAAACTACACATGCGGAGATCATCCATACACCTACTCTGCGTCTCACAAAGACACTAAGATTGGAACCAAAAATCTAGAATTTGGACTCATCAGACCAAAGGACAAAATTCCACCGGTCTAATGTTCATTGCTCGTGTTTCTTGGCCCAAGCAAGTCTCTTCTTCTTATCGTTTAGTAGTGGTTTCTTTGCAGCAATTTGACCATGATGGCCTGATTCACACAGTCTCCTCTGTACAGTGGATGTTGAGATGTGTCTGTTACTTGAAATCTGTGAAGCATTTATTTGGGTTGAAATTTCTGAGGCTGGTAACTCTGATGAACTTTGCAACTCTTATGAACTCTGCAGCAAAGGTAACTCTGGGTCTTCCTTTCCTGTGGCGGTCCTCATGAGAGCCAGTTTCATCATAGTGCTTAATGGTTTTTGCGACTGCACTTGAAGAAACTTTCAAAGTTCTTGAAATTTTCCGGATTGACTGACCTTCATGTCCTAAAGTAATGATGTCCTGTCATTTCTCTTTGCTTATTTGAGCTGTGTTTCCATAATATGGACTTGGTCTTTTACCAAATAGGGCTATCTTCTGTATACCACCCCTACCTTGTCACAACACAACTGATTGGCTCAAACGCATTAGGAAGGAAAGGAATTCCACAAATTAACTTTTAACAAGGAACATCTGTTAATCGAAATGTATTCCAGGTGACTACCTCATGAATGAAGCTGGTTGAGAGAATGCCAAGCATGTGTAAAGTTGTCATCAAGGCAAAGGGTGGCTACTTTGAAGAATCTCAAAAAATATAATATATTTTGATTTGTGGTTACTACATGATTCCATATGTGTTATTTAATAGTTGTGATGTCTTCACTATTATTCTACAACGTAGAAAATAGTAAAATAAAGAAAAATCATGGAATGAGTAGGTGACTGGTACTGTCTATATAATTATTAGTAACAGAATATCACTTCTCTCTGTCTTCACAGGCGCTCGTCGTGACAGTGACACACAAAGCATGCCTGATATCCGCAGTAAGTAGAATAGATGAAGGCAATGGGAAAAATATATAAATATTTCAACATACCTGAAAACTGCTTAGCCCCGTGGTACTTTTGCATATCATAACGGAGTTGACAACACCAGCATAAGCACTATGATATGCAAACGTAACACGGGGTTACCCAATTTGAGAAGAAAAAAAAGTCACCCCTTCTTCTCCCTCTCTCCCCTGTAGATGATAGGTACAATGGTCATGATGAGGACTATGCAGAAGCAGAAGCTCAGCGATACAAAACGGTAAACAGTTTCTCCTCTCAATGTCGTTCTCGAGAACCTGGATATCATATCCCAGACTCACTACTTCTCTTTATGTCTCCATCCTGTTGTTTTGTCAGATGCGAAAGAACAAGCGCCTGCTCTCTGTTCATCCCATGGACTTGGATGTGGATATAGAAGAGTATTTTCCACCCCACTCTCGCACTCACTCTCGTCGACAATCCTACCAGGTAGACGGACAAAACTCTCCTGGTTTCTACTAGCCAAAAGTAGTGCATTGTGGGAATAGGGGGTTATTTGAGATTGTGACGGTTATGTCACCTCTGTACAGCAGATCCAGGAGGAGCGAAGCGGTGGTCACCGGGGTGACACGGAGTACATGGACTCCATGCAGCAACAACAACATCGCATGAACCGTAGGAAGAGCCTGGATAGGTACAACATGCGCCCTGGTAAGCAACAAGCACACACACTCCCACACACACTCCCACACACAGACATTCAATCAGAGCTGGTTAGTTTGCAATGTAATGGCATTACAATACTACAACAACAGTAATCTCACGCCAAACGGACATTTTCTAATATAACCTGAGCTAAAGCGATGGTCCTCAGATGATGGGCAGTATGGGATGGTGCGTGCCCGCTCCCTGTCCAAGATCAGCTCCTCTATGAACCGCCAGCACTATGTGGACACGTCAGAAGAGGAGGAGGGAGGGCGCAACATGTACCAGACCCCCTATCGCCGACGCCCTTCCTACAGCCGAGTTGGCTCTCACGAGAACCTGCAGGTCCCAACACAGCCACCGGTAGGGTGTGTGGTTCTGTGTGTTTGTAAGAAAGAGAGAGTGAAATAGAGCTGAAACAGAGATGAGACAGATGACGTCTCTCTACACTATTAAACTACCCTGACATGAGACAGATGTATTGTATTGGTCTCACCTCCCTCCTTTCCTGTCATTTTGAATTGGTCTCACCTCACTTGGTCTCACCTCCCTCCTTTCCTGTCATTTTGAATTGGTCTCACCTCACTTGGTCTCACCTCCCTCCTTTCCTGTCATTTTGAATTGGTCTCACCTCACTTGGTCTCACCTCCCTCCTGTCCTGTCATTTTGTATTGGTCTCACCTCACTTGGTCTCATCTCCCTCCTCTCCTGCCATTTTGAATTGGTCTCACCTCACTTGGTCTCATCTCACTCCTCTCCTGTCATTTTGTATTGGTCTCACCTCACTTGGTCTCATCTCACTCCTCTCCTGTCATTTTGAATTGGTCTCACCTCACTTGGTCTCACCTCACTCCTCTCCTGTCATTTTGTATTGGTCTCACCTCACTCCTCTCCTGTCATTTTGAATTGGTCTCACCTCACTTGGTCTCATTTCACTCCTCTCCTGTCATTTTGTATTGGTCTCACCTCACTTGGTCTCACCTCACTCCTCTCCTGTCATTTTGAATTGGTCTCACCTCACTTGGTCTCACCTCACTTCTCTCCTGTCATTTTGTATTGGTCTCACCTCACTTGGTCTCACCTCACTCCTCTCCTGTCACTTTGTATTGGTCTCACCTCACTTGGTCTCACCTCACTCCTCTCCTGTAATTTTGTATTGGTCTCACCTCCCCTGGTCTCATCTCACTCCTTTCCTGTCATTTTGTATTGGTCTCACCTCACTTGGTCTCACCTCACTCCTCTCCTGTCATTTTGAATTGGTCTCACCTCACTTGGTCTCATCTCACTCCTCTCCTGTCATTTTGAATTGGTCTCACCTCACTTGGTCTCACCTCACTCCTCTCCTGTCATTTTGTATTGGTCTCACCTCACTCCTCTCCTGTCATTTTGAATTGGTCTCACCTCACTTGGTCTCATTTCACTCCTCTCCTGTCATTTTGTATTGGTCTCACCTCACTTGGTCTCACCTCACTCCTCTCCTGTCATTTTGAATTGGTCTCACCTCACTTGGTCTCACCTCACTTCTCTCCTGTCATTTTGTATTGGTCTCACCTCACTTGGTCTCACCTCACTCCTCTCCTGTCACTTTGTATTGGTCTCACCTCACTTGGTCTCACCTCACTCCTCTCCTGTAATTTTGTATTGGTCTCACCTCCCCTGGTCTCATCTCACTCCTTTCCTGTCATTTTGTATTGGTCTCACCTCACTTGGTCTCACCTCCCTCCTTTCCTGTCATTTTGTATTGGTCTCACCTCACTTGGTCTCACCTCACTCCTCTCCTGTCATTTTGTATTGGTCTCACCTCACTTGGTCTCAACTTACTCCTCTCCTGTCATTTTGAATTGGTCTCACCTCACTCCACTCCTGTCATTTTGTATTGGTCTCACCTCACTTGGTCTCACCTCACTCCTCTCCTGTCATTATGTATTGGTCTCACCTCACTTGGTCTCACCTCACTTGGTCTGACCTCATTCCTCTCCTGTCATTTTGTATTGGTCTCACCTCACTTGGACTCACCTCACTTGGTCTCACCTCACTCCTCTCCTGTCATTTTGTATTGGCCTCACCTCACTCCTCTCCTGTAATTTTGAATTGGTCTCACCTCACTTGGTCTCACCTCACTCCTCTCCTGTCATTTTGTATTGGTCTCACCTCACTTGGTCTCACCTCACTCCTCTCCTGTCATTTTGTATTGGTCTCACCTCACTTGGTCTCACCTCACTTGGTCTCACCTCACTTGGTCTCACCTCACTCCTCTCCTGTCAATGTGGTACAGGTCAATGCGCTAAACAAGCGCATGTCAGCCATAGAGAGTCTCCTGAACCGGCTGGAGTCCAAGATGACTCTACCCCCCGACGATGAGGTAAGAAAGGGTTAAAAACCTTACTACTGCTCTCCTAACAGAGCTCCTAAAAGAGCTTTGTATTGCTCTCCTAACAGAGATTCTTACCGCTCTCCTAACAGAGCTCCTAACAGACCTTCCTACTGCTCTCCTAACAGAGCTCCTAGCAGAGCTTCCTACTGCTCTCATAGCAGAGCTCCTAGCAGAGCTTCCTACTGCTCTCCTAACAGAGCTTCCTACTGCTCTCCTAACAGAGCTCCTAACAGAGCTTCCTACAGATCTCCTAACAGAGCTTCCTACTGATCTCCTAAAATAGCTTCCTACTGATCTCCTAACATAACTTCCTACAGATCTCCTAACAGAGCTTCATACTGTTCTCCTAACAGAGCTCCTAACAGAGCTTCCTACTGATCTCCTAACAGAGCTCCTAACAGAGCTTCCTACTGATCTCCTAACAGAGCTTCCTACTGATCTCCTAACAGAGCTTCCTACTGATCTCCTAACAGAGCTTCCTACTGATCTCCTAACAGAGCTTCCTACAGATCTCCTAACAGAGCTTCCTACTGATCTCCTAACAGAGCTTCCTACTGATCTCCTAACAGAGCTTCATACTGTTCTCCTAACAGAGCTTCCTACTGATCTCCTAACAGAGCTTCCTACTGATCTCCTAACAGAGCTTCCTACTGATCTCCTAACAGAGCTTCCTACTGATCTCCTAACAGAGCTTCCTACTGTTCTCCTAACAGAGCTCCTAGCAGAGCTTCCTACTGCTCTCTTGGCAGAGCTCCTAGCAGAGCTTCCTACTGCTCTCCTAACAGAGCTTCCCACTGCTCTCCTAACAGAGCTTCCTACTGCTCTCCTAACAGAGCTTCCTACTGCTCTCCTAACAGAGCTTCCTACTGCTCTCCTAACAGAGCTTCCTACTGCTCTCCTAACAGAGCTCCTAACAGAGCTTCCTACAGATCTCCTAACAGAGCTTCCTACTGATCTCCTAAAATAGCTTCCTACTGATCTCCTAACATAACTTCCTACAGATCTCCTAACAGAGCTTCATACTGTTCTTCTAACAGAGCTCCTAACAGAGCTTCCCACTGATCTCCTAACAGAGCTCCTAACAGAGCTTCCTACTGATCTCCTAACAGAGCTCCTAACAGAGCTTCCTACTGATCTCCTAACAGAGCTTCCTACTGATCTCCTAACATAACTTCCTACAGATCTCCTAACAGAGCTTCCTACTGATCTCCTAACAGAGCTTCCTACTGATCTCCTAACAGAGCTTCCTACTGATCTCCTAACAGAGCTTCCTACTGATCTCCTAACAGAGCTTCCTACTGATCTCCTAACAGAGCTTCCTACTGATCTCCTAACAGAGCTTCCTACTGTTCTCCTAACAGGGCTCCTAACAGAGCTTCCTACTGATCTCCTAACAGAGCTTCCTACAGCTCTCCTAACAGAGCTCCCTACTGATCTCCTAACAGAGCTCCCTACTGATCTCCTAACAGAGCTCCCTACTGATCTCCTAACAGAGCTTCCTACAGCTCTCCTAACAGAGCTTCCTACAGCTCTCCTAACAGAGCTTCCTACAGCTCTCCTAACAGAGCTTCCTACAGCTCTCCTAACAGAGCTTCCTACAGCTCTCCTAACAGAGCTTCCTACTGATCTCCTAACAGAGCTTCCTACAGCTCTCCTAACAGAGCTTCCTACAGCTCTCCTAACAGAGCTTCCTACTGATCTCCTAACAGAGCTTCCTACAGCTCTCCTAACAGAGCTTCCTACTGATCTCCTAACAGAGCTTCCTACAGATCTCCTAACAGAGCTCCTAACAGAGCTTCCTACAGATCTCCTAACAGAGCTTCCTACAGCTCTCCTAACAGAGCTTCCTACAGCTCTCCTAACAGAGCTTCCTACTGATCTCCTAACAGAGCTTCCTACTGATCTCCTAACAGAGCTTCCTACTGATCTCCTAACAGAGCTTCCTACTGATCTCCTAACAGAGCTTCCTACAGCTCTCCTAACAGAGCTTCCTACAGCTCTCCTAACAGAGCTTCCTACTGATCTCCTAACAGAGCTCCTAACAGAGCTTCCTACTGATCTCATAACAGAGCTTTATCTTTCTTGGAATAATCATATTAAAGAGAATCACAGGGGTTCATCAAAGGGTAACTTGTTAGCTAACTCTGGCCTTAAAACCTGTTGTTGCCCACCTTGAGTTGGGCTCATTTTCATTACAACTCCTCCTTGTTGAATTTCTCCATAAGACATAAGCCATTCAACTCCTAAACATTCAAGTCTTAAACTGACAGGAATCTAGATGAACTGACCCCAACCCTGTTTCTGTCCACCTGGAATAAAGTCAGGAAACGGCCCAGAACAGAGTTCACTGGAGATGCACTGTTGAGGCTCCAGGTTGCACTAGTAAGTCAATCCTGTTTCTATTCACAGGCGACGTCCCCGACCGCTGCACAGATAGAGGAGGAGAAGCTGAGGAGGAAGCTCAGCGAGCTGGCGGGGAACATCAGTGTTCCCTCCTCCGACGAGGAAGCAGGAGGGGGGAAGAAGACCCCTTTATTAAAGAGGGCCGCTGTGAAGAGTAACCTCCCAGTCCTCCCCCTGGAGCCCCTCAGCTCCTCCAGCGATGAGGGGCCCACTGAAGCTCAGCAGGTGAGTTTTGGCGGTCCTGTTACCCTGTTACATCTCAGACACACACCAAAAAGCTGTAGCGGAGGTGATAGGATCCAACCAATGATGTGTATAAACCCTGGATTGCGGATGCTATGTAATGGCCAATGAGAGGCTTTGAAGCCACCTGCCGCCATATTGGTACTCTTCCATAGGAGAACTACATAGGAGAACTCTTCCATAGGAGAACTACATAGGAGAACTCTTCCATAGGAGAACTACATAGGAGAACTCTTCCATAGGAGAACTACATAGGAGAACTCTTCCATAGGAGAACTACATAGGAGAACTCTTCCATAGGAATTAATGGCATTCTACAGTATTTCAATAAAATGTTTCAAGGACAAAAGAACATGTATTTATGTATTTCTTTGTTGTAGTGGGGACAGTATCATTAGTACAACAACAACAAATATTTTAAGGAATATATTTTGTATTTTTATGTTCAGTTCACATAATATACACTGCTCAAAAAAATAAAGGGAACACTTAAACAACACAATCTAACTCCAAGTCAATCACACTTCTGTGAAATCAAACTGTCCATTAGGAAGCAACACTGATTGACAATAAATTTCACATGCTGTTGTGCAAATGGAATAGACAAAAGGTGGAAATTATAGGCAATTAGTAAGACACCCCCCAAAAAAGGAATGGTTCTGCAGGTGGTGACCACAGACCACTTCTCAGTTCCTATGCTTCCTGGCTGATGTTTTGGTCACTTTTGAATGCTGGCGGTGCTCTCACTCTAGTGGTAGCATGAGACGAAGTCTACAACCCACACAAGTGGCTCAGGTAGTGCAGTTCATCCATGATGGCACATCAATGCGAGCTGTGGCAAAAAGGTTTGCTGTGTCTGTCAGCGTAGTGTCCAGAGCATGTAGGCGCTACCAGGAGACAGGCCAGTACATCAGGAGACGTGGAGGAGGCCGTAGGAGGGCAACAACCCAGCAGCAGGACCGCTACCTCCGCCTTTGTGCAAGGAGGTGCACTGCCAGCGCCCTGCAAAATGACCTCCAGCAGGCCACAAATGTGCATGTGTCTGCTCAAACGGTCAGAAACAGACTCCATGAGGGTGGTATGAGGGCCCGACGTCCACAGGTGGGGGTTGTGCTTACAGCCCAACACCGTGCAGGACGTTTGGCATTTGCCAGAGAACACCAAGATTGGCAAATTCGTCACTGGCGCCCTGTGCTCTTCACAGATGAAAGCAGGTTCACACTGAGCACATGAGCATATGTGACAGACGTGACAGAGTCTGGAGACGCCGTGGAGAACGTTCTGCTGCCTGCAACATCCTCCAGCATGACCGGTTTGGCGATGGGTCAGTCATGGTGTGGGGTGGCATTTCTTTGTGGGGCCGCACAGCCCTCCATGTGCTCGCCAGAGGTAGCCTGACTGCCATTAGGTACCGAGATGAGATCCTCAGACCCCTTGTGAGACCATATGCTGACACATGCACATTTGTGGCCTGCTGGAGGTCATTTTGCAGGGCTCTGGCAGTGCACCTCCTTGCACAAAGGCGGAGGTAGCGGTCCTGCTGCTGGGTTGTTACCCTCCTACGGCCTCCTCCACGTCTCCTGATGTACTGGCCTGTCTCCTGGTAGCGCCTCCATGCTCTGGACACTACGCTGACAGACACAGCAAACCTTTTTGCCACAGCTCGCATTGATGTGCCATCCTGGATGAACTGCACTACCTGAGCCACTTGTGTGGGTTGTAGACTCCGTCTCATGCTACCACTAGAGTGAGAGCACCGCCAGCATTCAAAAGTGACCAAAACATCAGCCAGGAAGCATAGGAATTGAGAAGTGGTCTGTGGTCACCACCTGCAGAATCACTCCTTTTTTGGGGGTGTCTTGCTAATTGCCTATAATTTCCACCTTTTGTCTATTCCATTTGCACAACAGCATGTGAAATTTATTGTCAATCAGTGTTGCTTCCTAAGTGGACAGTTTGATTTCACAGAAGTGTGATTGACTTGGAGTTACATTGTGTTGTTTAAGTGTTCCCTTTATTTTTTTGAGCAGTGTATATGTGTGTTTCTTCCCAATTGGTGGTTAGTCTTGTCCCATCATTGCAACTCCCCTACGGACTTGAGAGAGGTGAAGGTCGAGAGCCATGCGTCCTCCGAAACACGACCCTGCCAAGCCGCACTGCTTCTTGACACACTGCTCGCTTAACCCGGAAGCCAGCCGCACCAATGTGTCAGAGGACACACCGTACACCTGGCGACACGAGTCAGCATGCATGCGCCCAACCCGCCACAAGGAGTCACTAGAATGCAATGGGACAATGACATCCCGGTCGGCCAAACCCTCCCCTATCCCGGACGACGCTGAGCCAATCATGGGTCTCCCGGTCACGGCCGGCTGCGACACAGCCTGGGATTGATCCTGGTTCTGTAGTGACGCCTCCAGCATTGTGATGCAGTTCCTTAGACAGCTGCGCCACTCGGGAGGCCCCACATAATGTCATTTAAACGTATGCATGAAAGTGTCTGTAATAGAATATACTTGTCAAAAGCCAATGTAGACATTAATAAGCGCAGGGGGAGTACCAAAATGGCTGTACGGTGGCTTCAAAACAACACCCCCTATCAGTCATCTAGGGTTTACATAATTGGATCCAACCAGGGACCTCTCGCAAGCAGAGTTAACATCTTAAAACAATCCTTAACACCCTTTCCAGCACTAACACTTACACTTGTCTTTTCTCACTCGCACTTTGCTGATAGCTGCTTTACTGAGGAAAAGTTGGACTTACTATGACTGTGATATGTGGTTGCACCAACTGTCAGTCCCTCTGGATAAGAGTCTCTGCTAAATGACCGCAATGTCAATGTAAATGTCTTCACCATTAGACCAAGACAAAATCCTTGTGGTCTCAGGGTGACATTTGGGCTAGCAAGTCTCAGGCAGGACTACCTGATCGCGAAGGTGGGATTCCAAATCACCTTCTCTACATGTAGGAGACGTAGGTCATTTCCCACCGGCTAATTTCTGTTCCCTTACATGGCTTTCAGAGATCCACCGCGGCGGCCCTCTGTGACATCACCAAAGAGTTTCTAAGAACCATTAATGCCGCTGAAAGCGCAATGAACGAGTACTTCCCCTCAATAACGTCTAATGACAGCCCCATGATAATTGACGTGGCTGACGTAAGGAAAGCAGCTGAGTCTTACAGAGAACTTGAGGAAAATGTAAGCTTAAAAATCACACTCCTCTTTTCCTCCCAAGCAATCATAATCCAATCAAAATAGCTGTGTGAAGTGTAGGTCTAGGGCTAAGCCTGCCTTTTGTTTAAAGCATGCGGAGAGAGGTCTTGTGTTGTCTTAAAGCAGAGATTCGCTTTGTATTCCAAGCCGTCTAGTCTGGAAACTGTTACCTTGCTAATGGTGTTTGGTTAGCAGCTCATCTGTAAGGGTGCATTTGTGGTGGTTGTTCTGTGCCCTGTTCCAGGTGTACATGACCTCAGGGAAGTCTTTTGACCTGGAGAAGAAGCTGAGGCATCTGGAGCAGAGTGCCAAGAACCGCTTCGGAGGGGCCACAGACTCGGAGCTCTCTGACCTGGAGGACGTGGTGGCCCTGACTGCACATCGGGTCCAGAGCACTGAAAGTGAGGTAGGTGACGAGGCTCTACTGCGGGTTCTACTGAGCAGGCTTTCTACTCAACAGGGATGTGCTGTACGGACTGAAAAGCACACCGCCAACTGTAGCTTTCCAAGAAACATTGTAGCCTACAGGGATGCATGAAGAAAGAACAATAAAACACTGGAGCTCATTTAGTTGACATGTCTATTATTTACAGATAACTTGGTTTTCTTCAGAGGGGGTATAATTTGTACTGTGTCTTTTCATTCCTTCTCTCGTAGGTGTCTGATTTGGAGAACAAGCTTGCTGCTCTAAGTGCCTCAGGGAAGAAAAAGGTGATTATGTTGTGCACGTCACTAATTCTCTTCAGCCCCTCTTGGGCTCGCTTCGATGCTTATTGTTGTCGCATGCTGTTGTCTCAAACAACTCTTCTATCTGACAGATATCAGGTTCGCAGAACAGGAAAAGGTTTAACCAAGACTTCCCCACAAGTAAGGCCCAAAGCATATTGTGATGCCCCTAATATGTCGTCTTTCAGTCCTGACCAACTGTTCTCATGACCTTCTCCTCTTGTTTCCACCATCAGAACCCAGCAACGGCTCAGGATCCCAAAGGAAATACAATCACATGTAAAGGACTGTATGACGAATAAGCCCGATGATACTGTATGTATTATCTTAGTGACTGAAATATACCTTAAACCGTATCTGTCACTGATCCACTGTGTATCTGATGTCACTCTCATATCCACATTGTTACAGTATGTTAATGGTATATCCACACCCACAATGCACAGCAGTTATGTGCTGTAAAAGCAGGCTATACCATAGCTATGTTCAATGCAAGAACAACCCTGGTTTACTGCCTGAGAATCAGACGCATTCTGAAGGATCCTCTCAGTCTCAATGTATCTGATGTCTAAACTCATGAGAGGATCCGATGTGATTGGGTAAAAGGGCAATTTGTGGGAAAAAAATATCAGAATTGGGCTTCCTGCTGCAAAACAGTCTAAGTTTCCTGATTTAAAAAATGAATCTGTGCCATATAGGCCAAAAGTGACTTTCTGTGTTAAAATGGAGTTTGATTAGTGAACACTAGTAAAGTGTTAGTTACTGTACACTATCATGACCTCGTCTAATAATGACCTTTTGGGTTCCATGGGATTCTGAGAAACAAGCACCACAACTTACTATCTTACATTACCAACCGTGTTCAATTCAAATAACTGAGTGTCTGTTACTTAATGTCTTAGTAAATATCTTTCTGAAAAAGAACAGTGAAATGATGCCTTGACACTGACCAGACAAATATTATATGAAATAACAAGTTATCTAGTCTGGATAATGATCTTTGTCTTTTCTCAATTCATATAAAAAAAGATGTTTGAAACCATTTTCAAGACAATTATAAATATTGCAGTAGGATGAATATATATATATATATATATATATTGTATCATTTGAAAAGCTGCAGTGTATTATGCTGTCACTGGGCTTCTGCATCTAATAAATTGTATCACATCAACTGTTGAGTGTTTGAGTGTTTCTATTCTGAGAGGATCTTAACATACACTACAGGTAAGAAGGCCCGCTCTGCCCAACCCATATTGGTATAGTGATTGCAGGCAGTTTGCAGGCAGATTGCTGCCACCTAGTGACACAGCGTTTTCACATTCATATTATTTAACATTATTGCTTAGCCAATCATGGTAGTTTTGAGATCCTGTTAGCATAGCATTCTCGACCGTGGATGAGGAAAAAACATTGTCTTCAACATACTGTGGCAAAGCATTGCCAAGGATTTTCATTGATGTTCAACCAAGTCCATGTTTAAGATGTCAATTGTTATTCTGGTGAACGAGCGCACTTGACATAATGATCACAGGGTATTGCAATAATTAAAAATATAAATTGTAGCACTTTTTAAACAAACACGTGTACTTTTAAGATTCCGATTAGACTGTAATAACATATCAATGACACTAAAAACATAAATTAAACTGTAATACCATATCAATGCACTCCACACTGCCCTTTCCCACCTGGACAAAAGGAACACCTATGTGAGAATGATATTCATTGACTACAGCTCAGCGTTCAACACCATAGTGCCCTTAAAGCTCATCACTAAGCTAAGGACCCTGGGACTAAACACATCCCTCTGCAACTGGATCCTGGACTTCCTGACGGGCTGCCCCCAGGTGGTAAGGGTAGGAAACAACACATCCGCCACGCTGATCCTCAAAACGGGGGCCCCTCAGGGGTGCGTGCTCAGTCCCCTCCTGTACTCCCTGTTCACTCATGACTGCACGGCCAGGCACGACTCCAACACCATCATTAAGTTTGTTGATGACACAGCAGTGGTAGGCCTGATCACGGACAACGATGAGACAACCTATATGGAGGAGGTCAAAGACCTGACCGTGTGGTGCAAGGACAACAACCTCTCCCGCAACGTGATCAAGACAAAGGAGATGATTGTGGACTACAGGAAAAGGAGGACCAAGCACGCCCCCATTTTCATCGACGGGCTGTAGTGGAGCAGGTTGAGAGCTTCAAGTTCCTTGGCGTTCACATCACCAACAAACTAACATGGTCCAAGCACACCAAGACAGTCGTAAAGAGGGCACGACAAAACATATTCCCCTCAGGAGACTGAAAAGATTTGGCATGGGTCCTCAGATCCTCAAAAGGTTCTATAGCTGCACCATTGAGAGCATCCTGACTGGTTGCATCACTGCCTGGTATGGCAACTGCTCGGCCTCCGACCGCAAGGCACTACAGAGAGTAGTGCGTACGGCCCAGTACATCATAGGGACCAAGCTTCCTGACATCCAGAACCTCTATACCAGGCAATGTCAGAGGAAGGCCCTAAAATTTGTCAAAGACTCCAGCCACCCCAGTCATAGACTGTTCTCTCTGCTACCGCATGGCAAGCGGTACCAGAGTACCAAGTCTAGGTCCAAGAGGCTTCTAAACAGCTTCTACCCCCAAGCCATAAGACTCCTGAACAGCTAATCAAATGGCTACCCAGACTATTTGCATTGCAACCCCCCCACGCTGCTGCTACTCTCTGGTATTATCTATGCATAGTCACCTTAATAACTCTACCTACATGTACATATTACCTCAATTAGCTCGACACTGGTGCCCCCGCACATTGATGACTCTGTACCAGTAGCCCCTGCATATAAAGCCCCACTAGTGTTATTTACTGCTGCTCTTTAATTATTTGTTATTATTATCTCTTACCTTTTTTATAGGTATTTTCTATAAACCTGCATTGTTGGTTAAAGGCTTGTAAGTAAGCATTTCACTGTAAGGTCTACAACTGTTGTATTCGGTGCATGTGACAAATACATTTGATTTGATTTGAATGACACCAAATAACATAAATTCAACTGCAATAACATGAATTACACTAAAAAAACAATAATTCAGGGCAAATCTGTTATCTTATCTTTCTCCACTAGAGGGAGTGATTTCCCCGCAGTAGCTATGGATTGGCACTGAGCTCTCCAGCATAAACAGAAGGCGTTCATCTAGTTTACTGACTAGACATGAGGTCAGAGTTAACGTTACAGATTAAAATTGTCTGATATTATAATTTAGGCTTGAATCGGAAATGCACCGAAACAAAATAATAAGATAAACACGCTGCTATTCAGATAATTGCCATTACAGACCTATGCCACAATTTCGACATGGCAAGTGAGATTTATTTGGTTGAACTCAGTGCTGACCTACCTTCTAAAATAGTAGTAGGATAATAGCCTATCTGTTTGCATCGAGACTATTGGAGACGTCTAAAGACCATGTCAACTGACAGGCCTGCTTCTTGCATTCCAGGGTTATTCCATTCGGGTCATTAGGCTACAGAATATTTGTTAAGGCATCAAACCTTTCTCAAGCTATACGATACATTCTGAACGAAAACACCACAAAGGAACTGATTTGACAATTGTATGACCAGTAAAATTCGACTGTTTTGAGTACACCCATCCCGTCCATACTGTGTCCACTATCTATCTACAGCAGGCTCGAGGCTCTGCCCCGGAACGTGTATTCATCCCGCTGTGGTCATCATCCGGGATTGCGCTGCAATAAAACTTTCCTCCATCTGCTTTGACATCTCGTCGACTCCCGCGTCCTACTAAAGCAAATAACGAGGACATTATTCAATCGCTATTAGGTCTACCTACAGAACGATTATTTATCAGGCTCGCGTGTGTTCTTGTTTTAGTGTTCCATACCGAAACCTAGGATTAGCTAGATGACAATTCGTTTTCCAAGGCACCCAAAGCGGTAGCCTGATGCTATGAGGGTGTTTTGACACATCAAAGTGACGCGTGTGATATTAGTTGTTTATCAGCAACAGGAATCAAGGATATTCGTGATGCAGTTTGTTACGTTTGAAGGCGGTTACGTTGAAACAATGTATCAGAATGGCATCACGTCTCGTGCCTGGGAAGCGAATTGATGATGGATTGTTGTTACATTGTAGCTACCCGATTGAAAATAGTTGACTTGTTTTCGCGTGTTATTGGTGAGCTATTTTTCCATTACGTGGAGATGGTGATGATATTTTTCCAGCGTGCCCTTCATCGTCATCATTCGGCTCCTCTGTTCCCTTTTTGAATTTCTTCGGGGCTGACACGTATGCTACAGTTAGGACTTTATCACAGAATACACAAACATGGGAACTCAGATTACTGGCAGTGGAAGAAAAAGAATCCCCAACAGGGAGAGACTGACCGCGGAGGACGATGCCCTCAGTCAAATTGCTCGAGAGGTAAGTTTTGGGATATGTTTTTTCTTCTTATTTTGGGAGGCAGTGCTCGTCATACTGCGCCAAACCTATTCCACGGAGTGCCTTCAATTTAAGCCTATGTTATACGTATATATTATGCCAACATAAAGACACGAGCATGTCTATCATACATAGCCTAGACCAGACGTTCCCAACCTGGGGCAGTAGGACCCCTGGGGGTACTTGGCCTATCCACAGGGGGTACTTAAGAAGACTCGTGAGACTATAAGCTTACTGGTAAAATGCACATGAGGGGGTACTTCAGGGGTACTCCGGACAGAACAACATTTAGTTGGTGGAATAGTAACCGAAAAAGGTTGGGAACCACTTAGCTTAGGCTACACCAGGACTATTCAACATGCATCAGTTGCTGCAGCCCACACCCTTCTCAACTGACGAACACAGCGTGGTAATTATTATTCACTGGGTGTAATAGACGTGTATCGTACTGCCTCTCCGATGCTGTAAGCAAGGCATTCCCTGGACTAACAGACAAAGACGCATTATTTGTAGAAGGAAACACGGACATTGTTTGCTTGGCCTACATAAACTGGCATGTGGATGGACAGTAGATCAAAGCGACACAATGAATGGGGGAATTGTTGAGGGGTAAATTGCTTGATAAAGACAATTGGGGATGACCTTTGTGGCAAGGACACGTTTGTTTTCTCCTTGCAAGTTGAAATGGGTACCAACTGTCATGTCAGATTTCCTAGCTATTGATCCATGTCCTATTCATCTATCACCAATCACCTATCATCTATTCATATATCATCTATCATATATCATCTATCACCCATCATCTATCCATATATCATCTGTCACCTATCATCTATCACCTATCATCTATCACCTATCATATATCACCTATCATCTATCATCTATCCATATATCATATATCACCTATCACCTATCATATATCATCTATCCATATATCATCTATCACCTATCACATATCATCTATTCATCATCACCTATTCATCTATCTGTCTATCATCTATCCATGACGCTTATTAAAGAAGCAGGAGAGAGAGAGAGCGAGCGAGAGAGAGAAAAAGATAGATGTAGGTCATACTGCAATGAGGGGTGCATCTCAATACTGTGGGGAGTCTGAACTGGCTTTCTCCCCTTGTCTCCTCTCTTTACAACAATTTGAGGTCACATGATAGGTGAAAACAAATCAGTGCAGACCAATGACAGGAGATAAAGTAAACCACATCATATAATATCCAAATTTAGCAGATGCTTTTAAACACTTTTCATGTGGCAATCCCAGCAGGAATCAAACCCACAACCCTGGCATTGCAAGCACCATGCTCTACTTACTGAGCCACAGAGACCACATGTGATGTGAGATGATGTTTTTGGGGTGGAGGAAACACAATCAGAAGTTGATGGGGATACAGTCATAGGGAGATCAACAGACAGTTTGTCATCATACTATATTGAAATCTGGCGCCAGGTAGCCTAGTAGTTAGAACGTTGGGGTTACTGGATCAAATCCCTCAGCTGACAAGGTAAAAATCTGTTGTTCTCCCCCTGAATAAGGCAGTTAACCCATTGTTCCCCGGTAGGCTGTCATTGTAAATGGGAATTTGTTCTTGCCTAGTTAAATGAAGGTTAAAATAAAAAAGTCCAGGGCTCTAGTGAGACTCCGGCTAGTATTTGTAAGGACAGGCTTCGGACCAACTATAGACTGAAGTCTGTTGACCAGTGACCACAAAATATTGACTTGCTGCGCCCGGTGCCCATTGCAAATGGCCTCCAAAATGTCACTAGAGTCCAGCTCTTCCATTTTCATCTGGTTGATTTTATCAACATGTAACCCCGGTCCTTGATGATATTAAAACAACTCACCAGTGTAATGGTGTGCTGTAGGTTTTCTGACCAGCCACGTCTGTAAACTGACGTAAAAGCCTCACTATGTGGACCATCATATTCCCCCTGAAAGGTTCTACACCTCGCTCTCTCTCTCTTCTAAATAAAGAAGTATACAGGTAATAAGTCAATGTGCAATAAGAATCATATGTGTCTGTACAGAAACACAAAGGTTCTATCAGTCAGAACCACTAGTCAGATCCTTGAACACATAAACGTCCCTAATTGTCATGGGTGTGGTGGGAGCTAAGCAACCAGGAAGGGAGTGTTTTGTTTAGTGCTGAAATCAGAGGAGGGCTTGGTCACCATATGAGTGACAACATGATGTGAAGGCCCTTCAGAAGACACTCCCACCCGCATGCTAATGAGAATATAATCTGAAATGGGATGTTGTCATACTGGAATATAATAACACACTGTGTGCCTCGTCCTCAGAACAGTGTTGACAAAGCTATACAGCTGTTCTTGAGCAGAATATGGGGTTGTTTTGAACACACACACACACACACACACATACAGGAATGTTCTAATGCAACTACTGCAATATAAATCTGCTTACTCCAGTCCTGTCTCTCTCCCATCTCTACACACTATAATCTATGGCACTGACAAGACGCCATAATACTCCAATCTGTTGCTCAGTGGAAATGGTTCTCAATGAGACGCCAAGTGTCTCTCAAACCAAACCAAGTGCAGTGAGGCCTGAAGCCCCCAGTCATGTGATAACAAACCGTTGAGAGCTGCAGATGACAGACAGACATCATTAGCAGGTACCTGCTAGTCGTATCATTAGTGTCAGGGTGTTGTTTGACAGTAATATTCAGCAGGTACCTGCTAGTCATATCATTACTACCAGGGTGGTGTTTGACAGTAATATTCAGCAGGTACCTGCTAGTCATATCATTAGTACCAGGGTGTTTGACAGTAATATTCAGCAGGTACCTGCTAGTCATATCATTAGTGCCAGGGTGGTGTTTGACAGTAATATTCAGCAGGTACCTGCTAGTCATATCATTAGTGCCAGGGTGTTTGACAGTGATATTCAGCAGGTACCTGCTAGTCATATCATTAGTGTCAGGGTGTTGTTTGACAGTAATATTCAGCAGGTACCTGCTAGTCATATCATTACTACCAGGGTGGTGTTTGACAGTAATATTCAGCAGGTACCTGCTAGTCATATCATTACTACCAGGGTGGTGTTTGACAGTAATATTCAGCAGGTACCTGCTAGTCATATCATTAGTGCCAGGGTGTTGTTTGACAGTAATATTCAGCAGGTACCTGCTAGTCATATCATTACTACCAGGGTGTTGTTTGACAGTAATATTCAGCAGGTACCTGCTAGTCATATCATTAGTGCCAGGGTGTTGTTTGACAGTAATATTCAGCAGGTACCTGCTAGTCATATCATTACTACCAGGGTGTTGTTTGACAGTAATATTCAGCAGGTACCTGCTAGTCGTATCATTAGTGCCAGGGTGTTGTTTGACAGTGATATTCAGCAGGTACCTGCTAGTCATATCATTAGTGTCAGGGTGTTGTTTGACAGTAATATTCAGCAGGTACCTGCTAGTCGTATCATTAGTGCCAGGGTGTTGTTTGACAGTAATATTCAGCAGGTACCTGCTAGTCATATCATTACTACCAGGGTGTTGTTTGACAGTGATATTCAGCAGGTACCTGCTAGTCATATCATTAGTGCCAGGGTGTTGTTTGACAGTAATATTCAGCAGGTACCTGCTAGTCGTATCATTAGTGCCAGGGTGTTGTTTGACAGTGATATTCAGCAGGTACCTGCTAGTCGTATCATTAGTGCCAGGGTGTTTGACAGTGATATTCAGCAGGTACCTGCTAGTCGTATCATTACTACCAGGGTGTTGTTTGACAGTAATATTCAGCAGGTACCTGCTAGTCATATCATTAGTGCCAGGGTGTTGTTTGACAGTAATATTCAGCAGGTACCTGCTAGTCATATCATTAGTGCCAGGGTGTTGTTTGACAGTAATATTCAGCAGGTACCTGCTAGTCATATCATTAGTGCCAGGGTGTTGTTTGACAGTAATATTCAGCAGGTACCTGCTAGTCATATCATTAGTGCCAGGGTGTTTGACAGTAATATTCAGCAGGTACCTGCTAGTCATATCATTAGTGCCAGGGTGTTTGACAGTAATATTCAGCAGGTACCTGCTAGTCATATCATTAGTGTCAGGGTGTTGTTTGACAGTAATATTCAGCAGGTACCTGCTAGTCATATCATTAGTGCCAGGGTGTTGTTTGACAGTAATATTCAGCAGGTACCTGCTAGTCATATCATTACTACCAGGGTGTTGTTTGACAGTGATATTCAGCAGGTACCTGCTAGTCATGTCATTACTACCAGGGTGTTGTTTGACAGTGATATTCAGCAGGTACCTGCTAGTCATGTCATTACTACCAGGGTGTTGTTTGACAGTGATATTCAGCAGGTACCTGCTAGTCATGTCATTAGTGCCAGGGTGTTGTTTGACAGTAATATTCAGCAGGTACCTGCTAGTCATATCATTACTACCAGGGTGTTATTTGACAGTAATATTCAGCAGGTACCTGCTAGTCGTATCATTAGTGCCAGGGTGTTGTTTGACAGTAATATTCAGCAGGTACCTGCTAGTCATATCATTACTACCAGGGTGTTGTTTGACAGTGATATTCAGCAGGTACCTGCTAGTCATATCATTAGTGCCAGGGTGTTGTTTGACAGTGATATTCAGCAGGTACCTGCTAGTCATATCATTACTACCAGGGTGTTTGACAGTAATATTCAGCAGGTACCTGCTAGTCATATCATTAGTGCCAGGGTGTTTGACAGTAATATTCAGCAGGTACCTGCTAGTCATATCATTACTACCAGGGTGTTGTTTGACAGTGATATTCAGCAGGTACCTGCTAGTCATATCATTAGTGCCAGGGTGTTGTTTGACAGTGATATTCAGCAGGTACCTGCTAGTCATATCATTACTACCAGGGTGTTTGACAGTAATATTCAGCAGGTACCTGCTAGTCATATCATTACTACCAGGGTGTTGTTTGACAGTGATATTCAGCAGGTACCTGCTAGTCATATCATTAGTGCCAGGGTGTTGTTTGACAGTAATATTCAGCAGGTACCTGCTAGTCATATCATTAGTGCCAGGGTGTTTGACAGTAATATTCAGCAGGTACCTGCTAGTCATATCATTACTACCAGGGTGTTGTTTGACAGTGATATTCAGCAGGTACCTGCTAGTCATGTCATTACTACCAGGGTGTTGTTTGACAGTAATATTCAGCAGGTACCTGCTAGTCATATCATTAGTGCCAGGGTGTTTGACAGTAATATTCAGCAGGTACCTGCTAGTCATATCATTACTACCAGGGTGTTTGACAGTGATATTCAGCAGGTACCTGCTAGTCATATCATTAGTGCCAGGGTGTTGTTTGACAGTGATATTCAGCAGGTACCTGCTAGTCGTATCATTACTACCAGGGTGTTGTTTGACAGTAATATTCAGCAGGTACCTGCTAGTCATATCATTAGTGCCAGGGTGTTTGACAGTGATATTCAGCAGGTACCTGCTAGTCATATCATTACTACCAGGGTGTTTTTTAACAGTAATATTCAGCAGGTACCTGCTAGTCATATCATTAGTGCCAGGGTGTTGTTTGACAGTAATATTCAGCAGGTACCTGCTAGTCATATCATTAGTGCCAGGGTGTTGTTTGACAGTAATATTCAGCAGGTACCTGCTAGTCATATCATTAGTGCCAGGGTGTTGTTTGACAGTAATATTCAGCAGGTACCTGCTAGTCATATCATTAGTGCCAGGGTGTTTGACAGTAATATTCAGCAGGTACCTGCTAGTCATATCATTAGTGCCAGGGTGTTGTTTGACAGTAATATTCAGCAGGTACCTGCTAGTCATATCATTAGTGCCAGGGTGTTGTTTGACAGTAATATTCAGCAGGTACCTGCTAGTCATATCATTACTACCAGGGTGTTTGACAGTAATATTCAGCAGGTACCTGCTAGTCATATCATTACTACCAGGGTGTTGTTTGACAGTGATATTCAGCAGGTACCTGCTAGTCATATCATTAGTGCCAGGGTGTTGTTTGACAGTAATATTCAGCAGGTACCTGCTAGTCATATCATTAGTGCCAGGGTGTTGTTTGACAGTAATATTCAGCAGGTACCTGCTAGTCATATCATTAGTGCCAGGGTGTTGTTTGACAGTAATATTCAGCAGGTACCTGCTAGTCATATCATTACTACCAGGGTGTTTGACAGTAATATTCAGCAGGTACCTGCTAGTCATATCATTACTACCAGGGTGTTTGACAGTAATATTCAGCAGGTACCTGCTAGTCATATCATTACTACCAGGGTGTTGTTTGACAGTGATATTCAGCAGGTACCTGCTAGTCATATCATTACTACCAGGGTGTTTGACAGTGATATTCAGCAGGTACCTGCTAGTCATATCATTAGTGCCAGGGTGTTGTTTGACAGTAATATTCAGCAGGTACCTGCTAGTCATATCATTACTACCAGGGTGTTTGACAGTAATATTCAGCAGGTACCTGCTAGTCATATCATTACTACCAGGGTGTTGTTTGACAGTGATATTCAGCAGGTACCTGCTAGTCATATCATTACTACCAGGGTGTTATTTGACAGTAATATTCAGCAGGTACCTGCTAGTCGTATCATTAGTGTCAGGGTGTTGTTTGACAGTAATATTCAGCAGGTACCTGCTAGTCATATCATTACTACCAGGGTGTTTGACAGTAATATTCAGCAGGTACCTGCTAGTCATATCATTACTACCAGGGTGTTGTTTGACAGTGATATTCAGCAGGTACCTGCTAGTCATATCATTAGTGCCAGGGTGTTGTTTGACAGTAATATTCAGCAGGTACCTGCTAGTCATATCATTAGTGCCAGGGTGTTTGACAGTAATATTCAGCAGGTACCTGCTAGTCATATCATTACTACCAGGGTGTTGTTTGACAGTGATATTCAGCAGGTACCTGCTAGTCATGTCATTACTACCAGGGTGTTGTTTGACAGTAATATTCAGCAGGTACCTGCTAGTCATATCATTAGTGCCAGGGTGTTTGACAGTAATATTCAGCAGGTACCTGCTAGTCATATCATTACTACCAGGGTGTTTGACAGTGATATTCAGCAGGTACCTGCTAGTCATATCATTAGTGCCAGGGTGTTGTTTGACAGTGATATTCAGCAGGTACCTGCTAGTCGTATCATTACTACCAGGGTGTTGTTTGACAGTAATATTCAGCAGGTACCTGCTAGTCATATCATTAGTGCCAGGCTGTTTGACAGTGATATTCAGCAGGTACCTGCTAGTCATATCATTACTACCAGGGTGTTTTTTAACAGTAATATTCAGCAGGTACCTGCTAGTCATATCATTAGTGCCAGGGTGTTGTTTGACAGTAATATTCAGCAGGTACCTGCTAGTCATATCATTAGTGCCAGGGTGTTGTTTGACAGTAATATTCAGCAGGTACCTGCTAGTCATATCATTAGTGCCAGGGTGTTGTTTGACAGTAATATTCAGCAGGTACCTGCTAGTCATATCATTAGTGCCAGGGTGTTTGACAGTAATATTCAGCAGGTACCTGCTAGTCATATCATTAGTGCCAGGGTGTTGTTTGACAGTAATATTCAGCAGGTACCTGCTAGTCATATCATTAGTGCCAGGGTGTTGTTTGACAGTAATATTCAGCAGGTACCTGCTAGTCATATCATTACTACCAGGGTGTTTGACAGTAATATTCAGCAGGTACCTGCTAGTCATATCATTACTACCAGGGTGTTGTTTGACAGTGATATTCAGCAGGTACCTGCTAGTCATATCATTAGTGCCAGGGTGTTGTTTGACAGTAATATTCAGCAGGTACCTGCTAGTCATATCATTAGTGCCAGGGTGTTGTTTGACAGTAATATTCAGCAGGTACCTGCTAGTCATATCATTAGTGCCAGGGTGTTGTTTGACAGTAATATTCAGCAGGTACCTGCTAGTCATATCATTACTACCAGGGTGTTTGACAGTAATATTCAGCAGGTACCTGCTAGTCATATCATTACTACCAGGGTGTTTGACAGTAATATTCAGCAGGTACCTGCTAGTCATATCATTACTACCAGGGTGTTGTTTGACAGTGATATTCAGCAGGTACCTGCTAGTCATATCATTACTACCAGGGTGTTATTTGACAGTAATATTCAGCAGGTACCTGCTAGTCGTATCATTAGTGTCAGGGTGTTGTTTGACAGTAATATTCAGCAGGTACCTGCTAGTCATATCATTAGTGCCAGGGTGTTGTTTGACAGTAATATTCAGCAGGTACCTGCTAGTCATATCATTACTACCAGGGTGTTTGACAGTAATATTCAGCAGGTACCTGCTAGTCATATCATTACTACCAGGGTGTTGTTTGACAGTGATATTCAGCAGGTACCTGCTAGTCATATCATTACTACCAGGGTGTTATTTGACAGTAATATTCAGCAGGTACCTGCTAGTCGTATCATTAGTGTCAGGGTGTTGTTTGACAGTAATATTCAGCAGGTACCTGCTAGTCATATCATTACTACCAGGGTGGTGTTTGACAGTAATATTCAGCAGGTACCTGCTAGTCATATCATTACTACCAGGGTGTTGTTTGACAGTGATATTCAGCAGGTACCTGCTAGTCATATCATTAGTGCCAGGGTGTTTGACAGTAATATTCAGCAGGTACCTGCTAGTCATATCATTAGTGCCAGGGTGTTTGACAGTAATACTCAGCAGGTACCTGCTAGTCATATCATTACTACCAGGGTGTTGTTTGACAGTAATATTCAGCAGGTACCTGCTAGTCATATCATTACTACCAGGGTGTTGTTTGACAGTGATATTCAGCAGGTACCTGCTAGTCATATCATTAGTGCCAGGGTGTTGTTTGACAGTAATATTCAGCAGGTACCTGCTAGTCATATCATTAGTGTCAGGGTGTTGTTTGACAGTAATATTCAGCAGGTACCTGCTAGTCATATCATTACTACCAGGGTGTTGTTTGACAGTAATATTCAGCAGGTACCTGCTAGTCATATCATTAGTGCCAGGGTGTTGTTTGACAGTGATATTCAGCAGGTACCTGCTAGTCATATCATTACTACCAGGGTGTTGTTTGACAGTGATATTCAGCAGGTACCTGCTAGTCATATCATTAGTGCCAGGGTGTTGTTTGACAGTAATATTCAGCAGGTACCTGCTAGTCATATCATTACTACCAGGGTGTTTGACAGTGATATTCAGCAGGTACCTGCTAGTCATATCATTAGTGTCAGGGTGTTGTTTGACAGTAATATTCAGCAGGTACCTGCTAGTCATATCATTACTACCAGGGTGTTGTTTGACAGTAATATTCAGCAGGTACCTGCTAGTCATATCATTACTACCAGGGTGTTGTTTGACAAATACAGACAGGCCAGATTCAGAATCCTTAGTCAATGGTTAAACATGATGTTAGGGGGTGTGTCCCTGTGGAATTAGGAGGAATTAACAGATAGACAGCTCCAGTATTAAAAGGAGGGGTGGGGGGGCAGTACAGGGGCCCATGGTGGGCTTGGGTTGGGGGAATGTGAGGAGGAAGAGATGGGCTTTTGGCTGACTTTCATCTTCTAGCTGGTGAAGTCTGACCTACTGGGCAAGCTGACAGCTGTTCCCTTGGGTTTCACATTTATGTGTGTATTGGTGTGTGTACATGTTCATGTGTGTGTGTATCCACTTTTGTGTGTGCGTGTGTGTGTGTGTATATGTGCGCATGCGATCTGTGCATGTGTGTGTTTGTGTGTCAAAGCACTCAGCTGCCCCTCTGCACCAGGGGATTGGACTGTGTCTATGCCAGTGACCTGCATCTCTTAAGCCTCTCAGCATCATCCACATCCTGCTTTAATCGCAGGTTGGCATTTATTGTCATGAGTCTTGTCCTGAAGGCAGAATTTAGCGATTTCCCCTTAGATAGACCAGCTGGAAAGTCAAAATTGTCTATATTGTAAAAATTCCTGAAAAAAATAAGTGCTTTTTGGTCTTAATTTAAGGTTAGGCATTAGGGTTAGCAGTCTGCTTAAGGTTAGGGTTAGGTTTAAAATCAGATTCTATGACTTTGTGGCTGTGCCAGCTAGTACTCTGCAGAGCTGCCTCCAGAACAACATTCATGAAGAAAAACGTGAACCTGCGCTTTAATCACTGCTGGAGTAGTGGCATGGCAACAATAACCAGCTTTTACTGTATTCTGGCTAAATCATTAATCATGACTCAAATCAAACATTATTTGACCCATTAAATCCAAAAGGGATTCCCAATGAGTTTGAGAGGACCGCCTGAAATTTCAGCCTGTTTTGGTGGGATGGAGTTTTGGCCTGCCTGGTGACATCACCGGTAAATGAGTTAATAGACCAATAAGAAAGAGAGTTCCAAACCTCTCTGCCAATAACAGCTAGTTTTCAGTTTTCCTCCAGCCAGACCACCCTAAGACAGTCCGAGCAAAATTCTTGCTAAAGAAATTGCTCTTTGCTGAGAAGCTATTTTAGTTTCTTTTGACCATTTTAATTGAAAAACAATCACGGTAGTGTACTTAATTGTTACCCAGAAATGATTTGATATTGAAATAAAAATGACTGCATTGGAACTGTTAAGTCGCTGTGTAGCGTTGGGCGAGGTGGCAGGCGATTAGTGAAGCGTGATGAACAGGCGACTAGTCTAGACCTCCAGCTACCTTTGACCTTCCATCAGCCATCATGGTTCAATACATCTACGGAGTCAGAGGCCTAACCTTCCTTCCTTGAAGTGCTGTAGTCACCGTTGTGTGAAATGATCTGATAGGTGAACGTAAAGGTTTGACTGCTTAGCTTACAGCGACACAGGCATGCCAGATATCTGAAACATGATGGAGTCATTGCTACATGTTCCGGCTCTCTTAACTTGTCCTCCCTGACTGTGTTGATATTAGGCGATGTGACTATACTGCCACCCCTCACCCTCCCCTCACTTTCATCAGTATGTTGGGCATCACGGCAGAGCAATTTTTTCCGTTAGGCTCTTTAGACCATATTATAAAGACACTTAACACACACACACACACACACACACACACACACACACACACACACACACACACACACACACACAGCAGAAGTGCTGCTCTTCAAAGTGCATACATCTCTGCATGAGGCTCCTGCTAAGACGATTATCACTGTAAAATGCTGCTATGTATATATCAGGGCACTGGCCTATACGGGGATGTATCAGACAGACACCATGTGTTCTCTGGACGGACATTAGTGTCAAAACACCCCAGAAAACTCCAAGCTAAGTGCTCAACCCTCAAATAGGACTACTGCTTCAACACATCATGAGACTAGAATGTACTTCTATGGTATTATGGTGTTGTCACAACACACCTGAATGGGAAACTCTACACTGCCCCCAACAAGCCCTCATGAGCACAGCATGAGACTAGAATGTACTATACAGTACAGGGCATTACACTTTTACTAAACTATTTAGGTTCAAGTGATCAACCGTTTATAATGATCATATTTTCCTGCACTTATGTGTTCACGATGGGGCGAAGCCTAACTTTCATTGAGGTCAATGGCAGAACAGAGAATTTCGTCTTAACGGGAAGTTGGGATTTGCCCCTATGAGAGGAATGCACTGGATAACTTCCAAGAGACTTCATAGCCAGTAAGCCTGGCTATGAATAGATCCGTGGGGATGCATCATGCCTGTGAAGGTCTTGACACTGGTGAAGGAAAACATCTGGAGTTACAAAGCTGTTCTGCTTTTAAGCCTCCATGAGGTCTGCTCTGGATGGGAGCTGCTGCTGTCCAAGCCTCCATGAGGTCTGCTCTGGATGGGAGCTGCTGCTGTCCAAGCCTCCATGAGGTCCGCTCTGGATGGGAGCTGCTGCTGTCCAAGCCTCCATGAGGTCTGCTCTGGATGGGAGCTGCTGCTGTCCAAGCCTCCATGAGGTCTGCTCTGGATGGGAGCTGCTGCTGTCCAAGCCTCCATGAGGTCTGCTCTGGATGGGAGCTGCTGCTGTCCAAGCCTCCATGAGGTCCGCTCTGGATGGGAGCTGCTGCTGTCCAAGCCTCCATGAGGTCTGCTCTGGATGGGAGCTGCTGCTGTCCAAGCCTCCATGAGGTCTGCTCTGGATGGGAGCTGCTGCTGTCCAAGCCTCCATGAGGTCCGCTCTGGATGGGAGCTGCTGCTGTCCAAGCCTCCATGAGGTCTGCTCTGGATGGGAGCTGCTGCTGTCCAAGCCTCCATGAGGTCTGCTCTGGATGGGAGCTGCTGCTGTCCAAGCCTCCATGAGGTCCGCTCTGGATGGGAGCTGCTGCTGTCCAAGCCTCCATGAGGTCTGCTCTGGATGGGAGCTGCTGCTGTCCAAGCCTCCATGAGGTCCGCTCTGGATGGGAGCTGCTGCTGTCCAAGCCTCCATGAGGTCCGCTCTGGATGGGAGCTGCTGCTGTCCAAGCCTCCATGAGGTCCGCTCTGGATGGGAGCTGCTGCTGTCCAAGCCTCCATGAGGTCTGCTCTGGATGGGAGCTGCTGCTGTCCAAGCCTCCATGAGGTCCGCTCTGGATGGGAGCTGCTGCTGTCCAAGCCTCCATGAGGTCTGCTCTGGATGGGAGCTGCTGCTGTCCAAGCCTCCATGAGGTCCGCTCTGGATGGGAGCTGCTGCTGTCCAAGCCTCCATGAGGTCTGCTCTGGATGGGAGCTGCTGCTGTCCAAGCCTCCATGAGGTCCGCTCTGGATGGGAGCTGCTGCTGTCCAAGCCTCCATGAGGTCCGCTCTGGATGGGAGCTGCTGCTGTCCAAGCCTCCATGAGGTCTGCTCTGGATGGGAGCTGCTGCTGTCCAAGCCGACAAGCTTCCAGGCCTCTAATAGTACTGACCAGTGGCTAGTTTTATCACAGCAGTCTTTAAGAACTGGACTCCCGAGTGACGCAGCAGTCTAAGGCACTGCATCTCAGTGCAAGAGGCGTCACTACAGTCCCTGGTTCGAATCCAGGCTGTATCACATCCGGCTGTGATTGGGAGTCCCATAGGGCGGCGCACAATTGGCCCAGTGTCATCTGGGGTAGACCGTCATTGTACATAAGAATTTGTTCATAACTGACTTGCCTAGGTAAATAAAGGTTCAATGAAAAAGAAACCAGGGGGAGTGTTTTGTCTCGAAGGGGATGGATGCAGCAAGTTGTAAAAATCCTGGATTATATTTCTGGTATTTCTGTCCTGTATATAGGCCTACAATGCGTGATCCAACGGTACTTTTTTTGTGACCAGAGATATACAGTTATGGCTTGAAGCATAGACACCATTTTCACAAGTTCATCTTCCATTACTTTTCCCCCAATGAAATTCTATAAGTTCTGTTAACTTAGTCATTCACTTTATTGTCACATGTCCCTACACTTGAATTTGATTTAGTGGCAATATTTCCATAGATCCACTTAGTTTCACAACCCTAGTGGTTAAAATGACACTACGGAGGGTAGTGTATACAGCCCAGTACATCACTGGGGCCAAGCTTCCTGCCATCCAGGACCTCTATACCAGGCGGTGTCAGGGGATGGCCCTAAAAATTGCCAAAGACTCCAGCCAACCTATAGTCATAGACTGTTCTCTCTGCTACCGCATGGCAAGCGGTACCAGAGCACCAAGTCTAGGTCCAAAAGGCTTCTTAACAGCTTCTTCCCCCAAGCCATCAGACTGCTGAACAGCAAGAAAATTGGCTCTCCGACTATTACCATTGACTCCCACCTCCCCCTTTTTTTTATGTTGCTGCTACTCGCTGTTTATTATCGATGCATAGTCACTTTACCCCTACCTACATGTACATATTACCTCAATTACCTCGACTAACTTGTACCCCCGCACATTGACTCGGTACCGGTACCCCTTGTATATTGCTTTCAATGAAAATGACATATCTATAACTCACATTTCTCTGTGAATTTGGTTGTGTCACCCAAAAAGTGACATATTACAGCTTTAAGGCAGGCTAGGATGTGATTGAGTGTCTGAAATTATCCACGATGCTGACTCTGATATGGTCTACACTTGCCTAGGCAGCCCCAGACCACCCTCCTCATCGGTCTCTGTTGACAGGCAGCCCCAGACCTCCACCTTCCTCATCAGTCTCTGTTGACAGGCAGCCCCAGACCTCCACCCTCCTCATCGGTCTCTGTTGACAGGCAGCCCCAGACCTCCACCCTCCTCATCGGTCTCTGTTAACAGGCAGCCCCAGACCTCCACCCTCCTCATCGGTCTCTGTTGACAGGCAGCCCCAGACCACCCTCCTCATCGGTCTTTGTTGACAGGCAGCCCCAGACCTCCACCCTCCTCATCGGTCTCTGTTGACAGGCAGCCCCAGACCACCCTCCTCATCGGTCTCTGTTGACAGGCAGCCCCAGACCTCCACCCTTCACATCGGTCTTTGTTGACAGGCATACCGGGCAAGCTGTAAGGCAGGCTGGGCTGGGCAGGCTGCCATATGATTTCTTCACAGTGAAGGCCCATGAACTGGACTGAGTCTCACCAGGCTTACCTGCCTAATCTACCCTGACATAATCCAGTATGCTAATCTCCTGAATAGTGAATAGTGACCCATTGAGGCCACCGTACTGTACCAGTGACGCTCAATGTGAGACTATGAGTCTGAGACTCACAGCGTGGAATGCTGCTTGTTACTAATGAATAACCCATGTGTCTCAGGCTCAAGGCAGCATCCAAGCTATTTCACTTCTCTCCAACAGCCAAGCCAGATTGAATCCTTGCCTCAGTCTCTCAGTTCTCTCTCTGCAGGTTCTTGACTGCTTGAGGCAATAGGCACACAGCAGTGCAGTCACATGTGGTTGTAATTAGTTAGTAATAGCTCTTTGCTTCACATTTTAGTGAAGATAAATACCTTTAGTGGTTATTGCATTTTCCTTTGTTTCTTGAGTTTGGTTTGTTTACTGGCTTGGCTGGCATTCTTATCCAGGTTCTATTTTCTGTTTCGTTTTGGATTGTTAACGTGCTGTTGTTGAATGCTTTGCACCACTAGTTCTCTAGGAGTGAGAACATCTCTAGGAGTGAGAACATCTCTAGGAGTGAGAACATCTCTAGGAGTGAGAACATCTCTAGGAGTGAGAACATCTCTAGGAGTGAGAACATCTCTAGGAGTGAGAACATCTCTAGGAGTGAGAACATCTCTAGGAGTGAGAACATCTCTAGGAGTGAGAACATCTCTAGGAGTGAGAACATCTCTAGGAGTGAGAACATCTCTAGGAGTGAGAACATCTCTAGGAGTGAGAACATCTCTTGGAGTGAGAACATTAAGATTGCTCCCAAGTGGGCTCCTGAGTGGCGCTGCGGTCTAAGGCACTGCATCTCAGTGTAAAAGGTGTCACTGCAGTCCGTGGTTCAAATCCAGGTTGCATCACATCTGGCTGTGATTGGGAGTCCCATAGGGCGGTACACAATTGGCCCGGGTAGGCCGTCATTGTAAATAAGAATTTGTTCTTAACTGACTTGCCTAATTATAGGACTGTCTGGGAGTGGTCTGTTAGTTAAAACTAGCTGTTATTGGCAGGGGGTTTGGAACCCTCTTTCTTATTGGTCTATTAACTAATGTACTGCCTGAGGCAGGCCAAAATTCCATGCCACCACAACAGGCTGCGATTTCAGGCTCTTACACTCTTACACTAAAAGGGCATTATCATAATTTTCACAATTTTACAGTATTATTCCAACCTCATCGTGTGGAAATATATATAAAACACAGGAAATGAATCATGTTTTTGACGGCACTGGGCCTTTAACGGCCTGTGTTCATTTACAAACAGTTTTGCAGTGTTACTACTCAAACGGTTTCCGGTGTGCTGATCACTATCGCCGTCCTCTCAACAAGCTGTGAAACAAGCACAATAGGGAAAACAGGCCCGACTGGTTCAAGGCCTTTCCAGGCTAATATAAAGCACCAGCCTCAACTAGCAGACTGGTATTCCATTTACCTTTGTCTGTGTTGTAGTTTGGCAGAAGTGGGCCCTTCAGTAGCCTGATGATCTCTGTAGTTACACCCTCTTCCAGTGCCATGACTAAATCTTCACAGGCCTGTGTGAACAAAATTATCACTTGGCCTCCCATCACAATTCACAACAGTAATTGAAAGGGAACAGACCAGATGAACTGGAAAGACATTCACACTTCCGGGTGGCCAAAAATAACAAATTGAAAGCCACACCCCCAATAAGCCATGCCTCTGAATCTCCTCTACAATATTATTGAACTGTATTTGCATATTTGCCAGCAGTCTTTGCACAACAAACACAAATAACATTGGAACTGTTCATTGAGGTTTGTTATGTGAACCAAATAGATGTACTAGTCATCAATACATTCAAATATAATACATTTTAAAAAGTTACAAATTACCATGACTGGGATGTGTTGCTGTGCAAATGACATGTAGGCCCATCTTTCAGTTAAACAATGTAATGACTTATGCAATGGTCTATAGTGTACAAATTCTAGGGCCTGCAAACTCTCACTATCAAGTGTTGCATTGGCCTTCTAGGGATCTGCTGCTATGCAGATCCCTAGAAGGCCAATGCAACACTTGATAGTGAGAGTTTGCAGGCCCCCCATAACCAAGGGATCCAGTGGATGCACATTGCCAGCACTGCCTGGCCCTATGCCACTGCCCTCTTCACAGTACTTCTACACATTCAGATTAATAGTATGACAGCGGATGAACTGGAATGGTGCCATCGAATCCTCAACGATCTTACGGATTTGATCTCTTCTGCAAATAGACAACGAAACAAGCATTAAAGATGACATGGACATCAAAATGTGGAATCTGATTATTTGAATATGTTTTGAAGGGAATCAGATGTGCTTGGTTGTAGGCTGGGCTGTTGCTAGGGGAAGCAGTGTTTTTATGGTCAGAGTGAGGTTGGGTGTGCCCTCACCAGTGTCCAGACAGAAATGCTGGCTCATCCACAGCCTCTCTCAGTAATAAAACTACATAGGGAACACTCCCCTCTTGTGGCTGCTGCTGGTCCTGCGTTTTTCAGAATCACTTTTATTCTTGTGATTGAAGATTGTGGTAGAAGCTGTAAACAGGCGCATGTGTTTCCTAAAGGCCACTTCAGTGGTGAACTAGAAAGTGAAAGCCGTTCTCGTATGGTTTGGTTGTGGAATAGAGAGACAATCTTAAAGTAGTGGGTTCCTGTCCTGAATGGATTTTCTGTCTGCAGTTTCTCAGTTGAAGGTAAGATAGCCAGTGATTTGTTTAGTATTTTATTTTGGGGCCCTGATCTCAGCTTTCACTGAACGACTCGGGACCTTATTCATTTTTGTCGATGCAATCATGACCTCTGATAGCTGGTCTGGAAGCTCTGTGTCACCAGACCAGATATCAGCTGATGACATTAAAACTGTGTGTGTGTGTGTGTGTGTGTGTGTGTGTGTGTGTGTGTGTGTGTGTGTGTGTGTGTGTGTGTGTGAAAAGACTGAAGCGGAACTAGAAAAGACTGAAGCGGAACTAGAAAAGACTAAAGCGGAACTAGAAAAGACTAAAGCGGAACTAGAAAAGACTGAAGCGGAACTAGAAAAGACTGAAGCGGAACTAGAAAAGACTGAAGCGGAACTAGAAAAGACTGAAGCGGAACTAGAAAAGACTGAAGCGGAACTAGAAAAGACTGAAGCGGAACTAGAAAAGACTGAAGCGGAACTAGAAAAGACTGAAGCTAAAGATGAAAAGACTGATCACACGTACCAAATAATTTTTGTTCTATGTTTAGAACAATATAATGATAATAATATAATAATAATAATAATAATATGGGGCGGCAGGTAGCCTAGTGGTTAGAGTGTTGGGCCAGTAACCGAAAGGTTGCTGGATCGAATCCCCAAGCTGACGAGGTAAAAATCTGTCGTTCTGCACCTGAACAAGGCAGTTAACCCACTGTTCCCCGGTAGGCCGTCATTGTAAATAAGAATTTGTTCTTAACTGACTTGCTTAGTTAAATATATATATATATATTTTTTTACAAATATCATACATTGTATTAGAATAAGTGGATTACCTGGAACCTATACAGCAATCAGCTCAGAATCGTGTGTGTGTGTGTGTGTGTGTGTGTGTGTGTTAAGCATGGCTATTGGTCATCATGGTATTCTCTTAAACAATGAAATGAGTGACGAGATCACAGCAGCATTGATAACCAAATGCTAAAGGTTATTGAGGACGGGCAGACTTAAAAGCACTCTGATCTAATTTAACTTCAAAGGCTTGTTTCAAGCTATATTAGCCAGCTAGCTGCATAGTAAACACTAACAGAAAGACAGGAACCATAGCCTCTACACCAAGCTCCCAGTCCCCCACTCTTAGCTGCTATGGTAACGCTTCCCTCTCATTTGAAACTTAATAATCAACTATTATTTCATTAACTGTTTCCATGTAAATTATTAGTTATTTGATAGTAGCACAGCTCATTGTCATCTTTACCTAATGGGCTTACTGAGTTTTATGTTGAACTTTCTGCTCAGCTTGCTTACGCTAACGCTAGCAGTAATGGTAGTCACTGCAGAGATACTGATTAGAGACCATGGAATATTGTATGGTCTGTTTGATTTGACTGTTATACATACACCCTGTTGAATGCATATTGTCTTTCTCTGTCTGTGTCTTCTTCAGGCTGAGGCGAGACTGGCAGCGAAGCGGGCGGCCAGAGCAGAGGCACGGGAGATACGCATGAAGGAACTGGAGAGACAGCAGAAAGAGGTGACACACACACACCTCTGCACGGTGGTAATGTACTTTACCAAAAACCTGTTCGTCTTCCATACTAACAACATGTCCTAACCTACTGTCTTTCTATTGTCCTGCCTTCTCTTCTCCGTGGTGTCCTGCTCCTTCTGTCCACCATGTTGTTTTAGATGTATCAAAGCCAGAAGGTAGGCCTCCATTTTGTTTTAGGTGTATCAAAGCCAGAAGGTAGGCCTCCTTTCTTCAAATGTTCTCCTTCTCTCTTTCCTGTTCACGTTTCACTCCTATTGGCATCTGAATGCTAACTGTCGTTGTCAGATCAAAGATCAATGAATGTATCTTTCAAATCGCTTGACCTAAATCAAATCACTCGCTGTGTGTATCTTTTGTCTAACATGTACGATTATTTGGGTTCAGCACTGTTAAAAAACAAGTCGCTCTTTATCTCTTTCCATTTCCTTGTCTTTCCTTTCTAATGCCTTCCTTCCTCTGGTTTCCTCTTCCTGCCCTCTCCTCTCCGCCCCCAGAAATACTATGGTCTGGACAACAAATGGGGCCACATTGAGCAGTGGATGGTAGGACGTGTACTGCAGTATAAGATCCCTGCTAGTTTCTGCTAGACTGCTGTGACTGCATGATGACTTTGATAATATAATATATACTGTCTATTGAAACAGCTTACTGCACACTGGTAATCTAATATATACTGTCTATTGAAACAGCTTACTGCACACTGGTAATATAATATATACTGTCTGTTGAAACAGCTTACTGCACACTGGTAATATATACTGTCTATTGAAACAGCTTACTGCACACTGGTAATATAATATATACTGTCTATTGAAACAGCTTACTGCACACTGGTAATATAATATATACTGTCTGTTGAAACAACTTACTGCACACTGATAATATAATATATACTGTCTATTGAAACAGCTTACTGCACACTGGTAATATAATATATACTCTCTATTGAAACAGCTTACTGCACACTGGTAATATAATATACACTGTCTGTTGAAACAACTTACTGCACACTGGTAATATAATGTATACTGTCTGTTGAAACAGCTTACTGCACACTGGTAATATAATATACACTGTCTATTGAAACAGCTTACTGCACACTGGTAATATAATGTATACTGTCTATTGAAACAGCTTACTGCACACTGGTAATATAATATATACTGTCTATTGAAACAGCTTACTGCAAACCCTAGGTAGTAGTGTTTCACTGTGTACAGTGCATTGCCTGCGACGAGGAAGTGTTTAGTAAATGTGATGCATGCACAGTGTTGAACACAACACCCCCTGTGTTGTGCAATATATGTGTTTAGTATTCTCTATTTCTATGTCCCATCCTGTTGATAATATCATAGTTGTCCTGGATATAGCTGGACCTAGAAGCTTGGCATGTGTAGTTGCTCTCAGGCAGCACAGGGGCAGCATGTGTGCTTTTAAAGGTCTGTCGTGAACCAGACCAGACAGGGACAGAGTTGATCCTCACTTCACTAGATCCTGTACCGCTACGGGGGTCTCCCATGCCATCTGACAGGGGTTAAACCCTTTTCACAGTACTGGGATCGCCATGACAACCCACCGGGAGGATTAAATCCATGTCACATGACCTAGGAGTTTACAGTAGACCCTCCTCACCCCACCCCCACCTCTCTCTGGGCTTGTCTAACCAGTGGCAGTCTGCCTGCATCAGAGTAGAGAGGCCAGGGAATGCATAAGTAGTGTACTGTAAATAAACACATGCAGTGTCATGTCCAGATATGGGTTTGATTCCATTTCAATTTCAGTCAATTGGAGATGTTCTACATCCAGGTCAACTGACAGGAATGAGAATGGAAATAACCCCAGCCCCAGCGTTCCCAAAACCAATCCAGTTTTGCCTCGTGCAGATTGTGTTTTTGTTTGGTCTTTGTCTATAAAATCCACATCTGGTGGCAGACCCAGAACCACTTCCTTGACCTTTCCTCCTGACCTCTAACCTTTAACCGGGTACTTTTTTTTCCTCTTTCCTTCCGGGCCTTCCAGGAGGAGAGTGAGAGGTACTCCTCCCGTCCTTCACGGAGACACACGTCGGTCTGTATCCTCTCCCTGTCTTCTCCTCTCTACCGTTATACAGCCTGACTCCCCTGTCTTCTCCTCTCTACCGTTATACAGCCTGCCTGACTCCCCCTGTCTTCTCTCTACCGTTATACAGCCTGACTCCCCTGTCTTCTCCTCTCTACCGTTATACGGCCTGACTCCCCTGTCTTCTCCTCTCTACCGTTATACAGCCTGACTCCCCCTGTCTTCTCTTTACCATTATACAGCCTGACTCCCCATGTCTTCACCTCTTTACCGTTATACAGCCTGACTCCCCATGTCTTCTCCTCTCTACCGTTATACAGCCTGACTCCCCATGTCTTCACCTCTCTACCGTTATACAGCCTGACTCCCCATGTCTTCACCTCTTTACCGTTATACAGCCTGACTCCCCATGTCTTCTCCTCTCTACCGTTATACAGCCTGACTCCCCCTGTCTTCACGTCTCTACCGTTATACGGCCTGCCTGACTCCCCTGTCTTCTCCTCTCTACCGTTATACAGACTGACTCCCCCATCTTCACTTCTCTATCGTTATACGGCCTGACTCCCCATGTCTTCTCCTTTCTACCGTTATACGGCCAGCCTGACTCCCCCTGTCTTCTCCTCTCTACCGTTATACAGACTGACTCCCCCATCTTCACCTCTCTACCGTTATACGGCCTGACTCCCCCTGTCTTCTCTCTACCGTTATACGGCCTGACTCCCCCATCTCCCCTCTCTCTACCGTTATACGGCCTGTCTGACAAACATGTGCTTTCTTTTCTGTATGTTATTGTGTATATAAGTAATGATTCCGGAACGCTCTGAGGTAGAGGCTGCCTCTATACACAGCTCTAGGATCAGCTCATCCTCTCCAAATCCAAAGCAGAACTGGGTTAGGATTCAAATGGGAACTTTTAGGTCAGTGTCTAGGGGCAGCTTCAATCCACTGCTACAGCTCAACAACGCACAATGATACACCTTGTGCATTGATTGATTGTTGTGTGTTTGTGTTTATGTGTCCCTTTCCCTCCCAGATCTCAGACGATGAGGAACGGATGTCGGTGGGGAGCCGAGGAAGCCTTAGGGTTGGTATATACCATAGAGATCCTATTAAATGACTAGTTCTATGATATCTACTTCCTGCTTCTCTAACATCTCATAGTATAAGGCCTACTGTATATAGGACAGACTAAGAGCTCCATTCAATCTGTATTGCTGCAGTAAAAGCAATGTTCCCACGTTAGCGAAGACTGCATTCACCGTAAGCGCTGCATATGTCGGCTCAATGGGAAATCCCCTTTACATTTCCATCACGCAATCTGTAAGGCTTCAGCTATCCAGGCTGAATAGGGCCCTGACATAACACACAGCTCATTGAACTCCCACCGGTCATATTTGACATCAAGAATGTCAGCAATGAGACGGTTGTAAAAGTCTCTTCCTCCATGTGTCATGATGTCTCAGAGATACTACACACGACTGAGGTAACATTCCGGTACATGTCTCCGCTATCAGAGTTGGAATGTGGCCTTTGAAACATGGTTTAACCGTTGCAAAGGTCTGGGCGATTTTCTCTCTACCTTTTTAAAGGAACTCCTCCATGCCTCGTCCCAATATGACGATGGGACCCCGCCTGATGTGGGAACACCACCTGTCGTGTGAAAAACACCTCTATTTAAATCTGAGGTGATGATGATGGAATCACTGACGGTGAAGGTGTTCTATTAAAAAGGGGTTTTGAAGACACACAAGGTTCACACACTGAGAGTTGAGGCATTATCAAACAAGCAAGACTACATGGTTATAAGCTAGGCTAGTAGGACTAAGTTAACACTGGTACACAGACAGTTGTTATGGTAATGAAACTGTAGACTTTTGGCCGGGAAGGCATGCATGCGCTTGAAATGGCTCATAACCCAACTAGTTATCAGCACACCCCAGACAGTGAACGTGGTTTAACAGGACGGTCTGGTTGTCGACTGTATTGTCACCGCACTTCCCTTGTCATAATAACTGTCACTAATGAATGTCTGAAATGCCTCTAGACATAACAACATGCCTTTTTGTTTTGGTCCCTTGTCAAAGGAGTTGACACATTTTATCTCTCTGTTGGGTTCATTTTCCAGAGGAATCATTTCTCTATTCTTATTTTGTTTCTCTCTCTTTCACTCTCCCCTCATCTCTGTGTGTCTCTCTCTCTCTCTCTCTCGCTCTCTCTCTGTGTGTTGTGGCGTTGTAGAAAAACTTCTCATCTGATCTGTACTGCAGCTCCAACAGTCTCCCCTCCCTCAGACATCAAAATTCCACTCAAAATGGCCGGGTCTGTCCCCACTCATTTATTCCTCTCTCCTTCACATCTCATCCCCCCTCTTTCCATTTCCCAATGCTGCTCCACCTTTTCCCATTTCCTTTTCCCCCTCCTTACTTCCCTACCGACTCAATCACTCCCTCCTTCCCAACCCACTCAACCTCTCCTTTCCTTCTTCCCTACCCTCTCACCCTCTCCTTTCCTCCTTCCCTACCCACTCACTCACCCTCTCCTTTCCTCCTTCCCTACCCACTCAACCTCTCCCTTCTTCCCTACCCACTCAACCTCTCCCTCCCTCCTTCCCTACCCACTCACCCTCTCCTTCCCTCCTTCCCTACCCACTCAACTTCTCCCTCCTTCCCTACCCACTCAACCTCACCCTCCTGTTGGTTTCTTAGAATGACAGAATAGGAGATTCTCAAAACGTAGAGCTTTTTCCAGTTGTACATACCGGATAGAATCACTGTTGTTTATCACTTACAGTAGAATGTTGGATTGTTTCCCTCTCTGTCCATCTTCAGCCCTCCATGCTCTTTATTGATGGCCCACGCACCCAGAGTCACAGGGTTGGTTCCTCTTTCCTATGACCTCTGACCCTTCACCACCTGTTTAGACAGTAGATAGATAGATCTGTGATGTGTCATTGCTAGTGTCATTATAAGGCATGTGAGAATGGTTTGGCAGAGGGGCTAGATTTTATCAAGACCCACATACAGTCCTGGCACTAAAAGTTACATTTCCAAAATACTTTGATGTGTTAAGGAGAACGTGAGACAGTAAGCTGAGTTGCAGAAGTACAGTGGTGTCTTCAAGGTGGCATGCTATAAGACTGGTCCTTTTCCTGCATGATGACTGAGATGGATGTGTATGTGTGCGTGCGTGAGGTGTAGTCTGATCCAGTGTGTATGTGTTTGTGAGGTGAAGTCTGATCCAGAGTGTGTATGTATGCGTGTGTTTGTGAGGTGAAGTCTGATGCAGTGTGTGTGTGTCTCTCTCCTATCTACAGGGCTCTGTGTGTGACGAGGCTGTGCAGAGTAGCACACGGCGCTTTAGTGGCTCCATCTCTCGCGGTGTAAGAAGCGCTGACGCCCCCTCTCTTACCCTGAGGGAGGTTGCTTGGCATGCCCCCTGTGGCAACATGGGACTGCATAGTCCAGCGGTGGTCAACCCTCCTCCTGGAGAGATACGAGCTACTGGGTATGCAGGCTTTTGATCCAGCCCTGCTCTAACATGATTCAGCTAATCAACACCCAGATGAGTAGCTGATTAGTAGAACCATTTGTATTGGAGCAGGTCTGGAGCAAAAGCCTACACATCCAATAGGTTTCTGGGAAGACAGTTGGCCAGCCCTGGCCATAGTCTGTCTGCATGACAGTGTTGTCAGTCTCTACTTCTATCAGGGTCAGTGGTGTCTTCTGTTTTTATCAGACACACCAAACAAGGACTCCTTCTTCAACTCGTTGTATTCCACTAATTCCCACCCTGTCTTGTGTGTTGATGACTTTTGGAAACACAGTGCAAAGTCCTAGTGAGATTTTGTGGGGTTTTCAAGTGTGTCTAGAATTGTGGTTGTTGTGACGGTTTTCAAATCAAAAGGGAGGCTTGAATAGACAGCATGCATGGAATGTATCACTGTGTTACCCTGATGAGGGGGCCTTGCTTGGCATGCCCCATGTGCCAACGTGGAATTGCATTGTGGGGTCGACCCACCCTCCTCTTGAAGCGATACTAGCGGCAGGCTGGGTGTGCAGGCTTTTATTCCAGCCCTGCTTGAACACACCTGATTCTCTCCAGTAGGAGGGTTGGCCACCCCAGGAGAAGTCTGCATGACAGTGTCGTCACCCCACTACTTCTTTCTATTGGGGTTTCTTGTTTCTTTCCCACCTGTGGATTTCAGACTTCCAGAAGAAGGAATCCATGTTTTCAGTTAGCTGTATTCAACCAATAACCATCCTGAATTATCTTACAGTGCGTCTTGTGTGTCGATGACCTTTGCAAACACTGTGTCAAGTCACAGTTTGATTGTGACTTTGTTGCGTGGGGTTTGCAGTATGTCTACAATGGTGGAGTCTAGAGTGGAGCGTACGCATGGAATTGTATGTGTTTGGGTTTTTGATGTGTTGGAGGGTTGTCTTTGGTCTAACAAGGCCTGGTTGACTTGTCTATCAATGTATTCCCTTGTCTCTCCAGCTCTGTCTGTCCCTGCTTCAGCTCTGTCTGTCCCTGCTTCCGCTCAGTCTGTCCCTGCTTCAGCTCTGTCTGTCCCTGCTTCCGCTCAGTCTGTCCCTGCTTCCGCTCAGTCTGTCCCTGCTTCCGCTCTGTCTGTCCCTGCTTCCCCTCTGTCTGTCCCTGCTTCCCCTCTGTCTGTCCCTGCTTCCCCTCTGTCTGTCCCTGCTTCCCCTCTGTCTGTCCCTGCTTCCGCTCTGTCTGTCCCTGCTTCCGCTCTGTCTGTCCCTGCTTCCGCTCTGTCTGTCCCTGCTTCCGCTCTGTCTGTCCCTGCTTCCGCTCTGTCTGTCCTTGCTTCAGCTCTGTCTGTCCCTGCTTCAGCTCTGTCTGTTCCTGCTTCAGCTCTGTCTGTCCCTGCTTCAGCTCTGTCTGTTCCTGCTTCAGCTCTGTCTGTTCCTGCTTCAGCTCTGTCTGTTCCTGCTTCAGCTCTGTCTGTCCCTGCTTCCGCTCTGTCTGTCCCTGCTTCCGCTCTGTCTGTCCCTGCTTCAGCTCTGTCTGTCCCTGCTTCAGCTCTGTCTATTCCTGCTTCAGCTCTGTCTGTCCCTGCTTCAGCTCTGTCTGTCCCTGCTTGCTGACTGACAAACTCTGTGACTAACGTCTCTCTCTCTTTTTCATTTCCTTCTCTTTTCCTATTTTATCCATCTTCTTTTTGTGCCAGCCTTCAGACTACAGTGGTTTTCTGGGCTCCAACTCTCGGGCCTCGTCCAGGGCCAGCTCTGCCCGTGCCAGCCCAGTGGTGAGCTCTCTTCACTGGTCACTCCCTCTAACCCGCAGCCTTCTTTAGGCCTAGTCCTTACATCCCTTTCTCTGTTCTCTATTCTGTTAAATGACTGCCCACTTATTATCATCCCAATGAAGAGTGTATTGTCCAGAGAACTGAACTCTATGGTCTGTCCTGTGTGTCCTCTGCACCAAGGTAATGCTCATAGACAGCTGACAGTGCTCAGGTTCCTTATGCCCCTTGGTGGACATTACAAAGACTGCAGCTTTGGTACAAGCAAAGAATATATGGTCCCGACCTGGCCAATGTGAGGTGGGCCTCTGTGTGGACGCATTGGTGTGTGGGTGACACTGACAACTAACATGCAGTCTGGACTGGAGTGGATATGATATGACTAACTCTGTAGTGTCCAGTGGATATGATATGACTAACTCTGTAGTGTCCAGTGATATGACTAACTCTGTAGTGTCCAGTGGATATGATATGACTAACTCTGTAGTGTCCAGTTGATATGATATGACTAACTCTGTAGTGTCCAGTTGATATGATATGACTAACTCTGTAGTGTCCAGTGATATGATTAACTGTAGTGTCCAGTGAATATGATATGACTAACTCTGTAGTGTCCAGTGGATATGATATGACTAACTCTGTAGTGTCCAGTTGATATGATATGACTAACTCTGTAGTCCAAGGTGGCTTAGCAGTTCAGACGTCTTTTTCCGTATTGTCGTGTCGTGTCCTGTATATATATATATTTACACCTTTTCTTCACATATCTTTTATTTATTTTATTATCCAAGAACTCAACTACAAAAGCTTTCCTGCAAAAGCTTTCCTGCAACCCGCTTCACCAATTACAATAAGTATTATTTACCTCAATCTGAAAATCCATCGTGGAAGATAGCCAGGGGCTAATTCAGAAGCTAGCCTGAAAGCTAACCAGAAGCTACTCCGATAGCTAGCCAGAAGCTAATCTGTAGCTGCCCCGAAATTAGCCGGTTTGCTGGCTAGCGTTGGTGTTTCAGCTGCCCACGTTTTGCGGTCATCAGCTATTCCTTTAGCTCGATAATCTACCGGCACTTTTGTGCAACGCGACTCGGACCGGAGCATTCCGGGACTTTTTTTCTCTCAGTTTCCCCGGATTCCAACCGCAGGCTCTGGACACTTGCACCTTGATTTCGCAGCTAGCTAGCTGCATACCGTGTGACTATTGGCTTACGTCGACCCCGGAGCAAACTCAAATCATGCTGGAGCTAGCCAGCTGAGGAGTTCCATCACCATCCGGACCCGTTTCTTTTGTTGCTGCTGCAGATACGGAACCCCACCGGGCCTTCACGACTGACTGCCGACGTTATCTGCCCGAGGGATTTATCCAACCGGCACCTCCGTCCCGACGTTACCTGAACGCTCATCTGAGGCCCGCTAATCGTTAGCTGTCTTATCGGCTGCTATCTGAACAAAACCCCACTACACGGAACCTACCGACGGAAACGCACGAGGTATCTACAAACAGACCTCCATCCTATGCTGCTACCGATAGCCATATACCCGGCCAGCTGTCTGGATCGCCACGACCCCAACCAACCTCTACTCACTGGACCCTTATTGATCACTCGATTAAGCATGCCTCTCCTTAATGTAAATATGCCTTGTCCATTGCTGTTCTGGTTAGTGTTTATTGGCTTATTTCACTGTAGAGATTCTAGCCCTGCTCTCTATACCATATCCAAACTCTCAGTTCCACCACCCACATATGCGATGACATCACCTAGTTTCAATGATGTTTCTAGAGACAAGATCTCTCTCATCATCACTCAATACCTAGGTTTACCTCCACTGTATTCACATCCTACCATACCTTTGTCTGTACATTATTCCTTTAAACTATTTTATCGCCCCCAGAAACTTCCTTTTACTCTCTGCTCTAGTAGCTCTAGGCGACCAATTCTCATAGCTTTTAGCCGTACCCTTATCCTACTTCTCCTCTGTTCCTCTGGTGATGTAGAGGTGAATCCAGGCCCTGCAGTACCTGGCTCCACTCCTATTCCCCAGGCGCTCTCTTTTGATGACTTCTGTAACCGTAATAGCCTTGGCTTCATGCATGTTAACATTAGAAGCCTCCTCCCTAAGTTTGTTTTGTTCACTGCTTTAGCACACTCTACCAACCCGGATGTTTTAGCCGTGTCTGAATCCTGGCTTAGAAAGACCACCAAAAATTCAGACATTTTTATCCCCAATTACAATATTTTCAGACAAGATAGAACGGCCAAAGGGGGCGGTGTTGCAATCTACTGCAAAGACTGCCTGCAGAGTTCTGTTATACTATCCAGGTCTGTTCCCAAACAATTTGAACTTCTACTTTTAAAAATCCACCTCTCTAAAAACAAGTCTCTCACCGTTGCCGCCTGCTATAGACCACCCTCTGCCCCCAGCTGTGCTCTGGACACTATATGTGAACTGATTGCCCCCCATCTATCTTCAGAGCTCGTGCTGCTAGGCGACCTAAATTTGAACATGCTCAACACCCCAGCCACCCTACAATCTAAGCTTGATGCCCTCAATCTCACACAAATTATCAATGAACCTACCAGGTACCACCCCAATTCCGTAAACACGGGTACCCTCATAGATATCATCCTAACAAACTTGCCCTCCAAATACACCTCTGCTGTTTTCAACCAAGATCTCAGCGATCACTGCCTCATTGCCTGCATCCGTAATGGGTCAGCGGTCAAACGACCTCCACTCATCACTGTCAAACGCTCCCTGAAACATTTCAGCGAGCAGGCCTTCCTAATCGACCTGGCCGGGGTATCCTGGAAGGATATTGATCTCATCCCGTCAGTAGAGGATGCCTGGTCATTTTAAAAAAATGCCTTCCTCACCATCTTGAATAAGCATGCCCCATTCAAGAAATTTAGAACCAGGAACAGATATAGCCCTTGGTTCTCTCCTGACCTGACTGCCCTTAACCAACAGAAAAACATCCTATGGCGTTCTGCATTAGCATCGAACAGCCCCCGTGATATGCAACTTTTCAGGGAAGCCAGAAACCAATATACACAGGCAGTTAGAACAGCCAAGGCTAGCTTTTTCAAGCAGAAATTTGCTTCCTGCAACACAAATTCAAAAAAGTTCTGGGACACCGTAAAGTCCATGGAGAATAAGAACACCTCCTCCCAGCTTCCAACCGCTCTGAAGATAGGAAACACTGTCACCACCGACAAATCCACTATAATTGAGAATTTCAATAAGCATTTTTCTACGGCTGGCCATGCTTTCCACCTGGCTACCCCTACCCCGGACAACAGCACTGCCCTCCCCTCTGCTACTCGCCCAAGCCTTCCCCATTTCTCTTTCTCCCAAATACAGTCAGCTGATGTTCTTAATGAGCTGCAAAATCTGGACCCTTACAAATCAGCCGGGCTAGATAATCTGGACCCTTTCTTTCTAAAACTATCTGCTGAAATTGTTGCCACCCCTATTACTAGCCTCTTCAACCTCTCTTTCGTGTCGTCTGAGATCCCCAAAGATTGGAAAGCAGCTGCGGTTATCCCCCTCTTCAAAGGGGGGGACACCCTTGACCCTAACTGCTACAGACCTATATCTATCCTACCCTGCCTTTCTAAGGTCTTCGAAAGCCAAGTCAACAAACAGATTACCGACCATTTCGAATCACACCACACCTTCTCCGCTATGCAATCTGGTTTCAGAGCTGGTCATGGGTGCACCTCAGCCACGCTCAAGGTCATAAACGATATCGTAACCGCCATCGATAGGAAACAATACTGTGCAGCCGTATTCATTGACCTGGCCAAGGCTTTTGACTCTGTCAATCACCACATCCTCATTGGCAGACTCGACAGCCTTGGTTTCTCTAATGATTGCCTCGCCTGGTTCACCAACTACTTCTCTGATAGAGTTCAGTGTGTCAAATCGGAGGGTCTGTTGTCCGGGCCTCTGGCAGTCTCTATGGGGGTGCCACAGGGTTCAATTCTTGGACCGACTCTCTTCTCTGTTTACATCAATGATGTCGCTCTTGCTGCTGGTGATTCTCTGATCCACCTCTACGCAGACGACACTATTCTGTATACTTCTGGCCCTTTTGACACTGTGTTAACAACCCTCCAGGCGAGCTTCAATGCCATACAACTCTCCTTCCGTGGCCTCCAACTGCTCTTAAATACAAGTAAAACCAAATGCATGCTCTTCAACCGATCGCTGCCTGCTCCTGCCCGCCTGTCCAACATCATTACTTTGGACGGCTCTGACTTAGAATATGTGGACAACTACAAATACCTAGGTGTCTGGTTAGACTGTAAACTCTCCTTCCAGACCCACATCAAACATCTCCAATCCAAAGTCAAATCTAGAATTGGCTTCCTATTCCGCAACAAAGCATCCTTTACTCATGCTGCCAAACATACCCTTGTAAAACTGACCATCCTACCAATCCTCGACTTCGGTGATGTCATTTACAAAATAGCCCCCAAAACCCTACTCAATAAATTGGATGCAGTCTATCACAGTGCCATCCGTTTTGTCACCAAAGCCCCATATACTACCCACCACTGCGACCTGTACACTCTCGTTGGCTGGCCCTCGCTTCATACTCGTCGCCAAACCCACTGGTTCCAGGTCATCTACAACACCCTGCTAGGTAAAGTCCCCCCTTATCTCAGCTCGCTGGTCACCATAGCAGCACCTACCTGTAGCACGCGCTCCAGCAGGTATATCTCTCTAGTCACCCCCAAAACCAATTCCTCCTTTGGACGCCTCTCCTTCCAGTTCTCTGCTGCCAATGACTGGAACGAACTACAAAAATCTCTGAAACTGGAAACACCTATCTCCCTCACTAGCTTTAAGCACCAGCTGTCAGAGCAGCTCATAGATTACTGCACCTGTACATAACCCATCTACAATTTAGCCCAAACAACTACCTCTTTACCTACTGTATTTATTTATTAATTTATTTTGCTCCTTTGCACCCCATTATTTCTGTCTCTACTTTGCACTTTCTTCCAATGCAAACCAACCATTCCAGTGTTTTTTTAGTTTTTATTTTACTTGCTGTGTTGTACTCACTTCGCCTCCATGGCCTTTTTATATTTTTATTTATTTATACATATATCTGTTTGCCTTCACCTCCCTTATCTCACCTCACTTGCTCACATTGTATATAGACTTATTTATTTTTTCACTGTATTATTGACTATATGTTTGTTTTTACTCCATGTGTAACTATGTGTTGTTGTATGTGTCGAACTGCTTTGCTTTATCTTGGCCAGGTCGCAATTGTAAATGAGAACGTGTTCTCAATTTGCCTACCTGGTTAAATAAAGGTTAAATAAAAAAATAAAAAAAGTAGTGTCCAGTTGATATGATATGACTAACTCTGTAGTGTCCAGTGATATGATTAACTGTAGTGTCCAGTTGATATGATATGATTAACTCTGTAGTCTCAGTGGATATGATATGATTCACTCTGTAGTCTCAGTTGATATGATATGACTAACTCTGTAGTGTCTAGTGGATATGATATGACTAACGCTGTAGTCTCAGTGGATATGATAAGATTAACTCTGTAGTGTCCAGTGGATATGATATGACTAACTCTGTAGTGTCCAGTGGATATGATATGATTAACTCTGTAGTGTCCAGTTGATATGATATGACTAACTCTGTAGTGTCCAGTAGATATGATATGACTAACTCTGTAGTGTCCAGTGGATATGATATGACTAACTCTGTAGTGTCCAGTGGATATGATATGACTAACTCTGTAGTGTCCAGTGGATATGATATGACTAACTCTGTAGTGTCCAGTTGATATGATATGACTAACTCTGTAGTGTCCAGTGGATATGATATGATTAACTCTGTAGTGTCCAGTGGATATGATATGACTAACTCTGTAGTGTCCAGTGGATATGATATGACTAACTCTGTAGTGTCCAGTGGATATGATATGACTAACTCTGTAGTGTCCAGTGGATAGGACTAACTCTGTAGTGTCTAGTGGATAGGACTAACTCTGTAGTGTCCAGTGGATAGGACTAACTCTGTAGTGTCCAGTGGATAGGACTAACTCTGTAGTGTCCAGTGGATAGGACTAGCTCTGTAGTGTCCAGTGGATAGGACTAACTCTGTAGTGTCCAGTGGATAGGACTAACTCTGTAGTGTCCAGTGGATAGGACTAACTCTGTAGTGTCCAGTGGATAGGACTAACTCTGTAGTGTCCAGTGGATAGGACTAACTCTGTAGTGTCCAGTGGATAGGACTAACTCTGTAGTGTCCAGTGATATGACTAACTCTGTAGTCTCCAGTGAACATGATGTGATTAACTCTCTAGTGTCCAGTGGATAGGACTAACTCTGTAGTGTCCAGTGGGTCCGTGGTTGAGAATCAGATGGGGTTCCAGAGAGGGTTAATGACTCTAAAGATGTTTGTTGTGATGCAGTGTGTGGATATACAGAGATGGATACAGTACGGGCATGGCCTCGATTTATGGTGTGTCAATCAACTAAATGAGTGACATTGTAAATATGTGTATCTCCTCTCCTGAGAGTGACCAAGTTGTTTTTCCCTCTACAGGTGGAGGAGAGGTCAGACAGGGACTTCCTGGAAAAGGTACGGGTCACACACCTGATCTGAAACTCTAGCTTTTAATGTATTAAAGATGATGTAGGGAATATGGCTGTTGTGAAACAGCCTTCAAGACGGCCCTGTCCTGTTTCCTCCCAGGGTTCCAGGACTGCCTCTACCCTCTCAGCAGCCACTCTAGCATCGCTGGGCGGGCCCTCCTCTCGCAGAGGCAGCTGTGACACCTCTATCTCAGTAGAGACAGAGGCCTCCATTCGAGAGATAAAGGTAGGACCATAGAGATACTTCTATGAGTAGGACCATACAGTATATCTGAGAAAGAGATGTTCCATGGTCTACAGTCCATGTTTTTAGAATGATTTTGTTGACTCCAGAAACACGATTATTACAGGAAGTATTCCACGGTTGAAGACGAACAACGTCTGCGTAGTTGTTGTTAAGATACTAACTGCTTAACTGTTTTGCTTTGTTTCTCCCCTGACCTCTCACCCCTCCACTGTCCTCCATTTTGTATCTCAACAGGACTCCCTGGTGGAGTCTGAGGAGAAGTACCGTAAGGCCATGGTGTCCAACGCCCAGCTACACAACGAGAAGTCCAACCTCATGTACCAGGTGGACACGCTGAAGGACTCGCTCATTGAGCTGGAGGAGCAGCTGTACGAGTCTAAACGAGAGTACAACGACAAGGCCAAGGAGTTTGAGAGGGAGAGACACGCCCACAGTGTTCTGCAGCGCCAGTTTAACGAGATGAGAGAGACGCTGAAACAGAGTGAAGAACTGCTAACCGTGAGTACTCAGGTCATCACAAAGACTTCCTGCTAACAACAATACGGTAACAAAAACAGTACTTCCTCTCAGAACATAACACTAACATAGATCTAACTTAGGCCTCTTGCTAAACTTGCTGTAGTCTCTTTTCCTGCTGCATACTCTCTGCATGCTGATTGTCCCTCCCTTCTCCTCTGTCCCTTCTTCTCCTCCATCTTGCTTTCGTCCCGTGGCCAGGAGGTGGGCCAGCTCCGTCTCAAACGGGACAGCTGTGTTAGGGAGATCTCCGACCTGCAGGAGACCCTCGGATGGAAGGAGAAAAAGATTGGGGTACGCTCGCGGAATAGAGGGTGAACCTCAAACTGTTAGCCGCATCATTGCTCCAGGAAGTTCTACAGAAAATGCTTCCATTCCTCTGTCAGCTACTCAAGTTTAACACTCCAAACTAACCAAGACATTTCCACTGTATCTCTTTTTTCCCCTCAATGCTTCTCTCCCTTCTTTACCCACTTTTCCTCCTCCTCCTCCTCCTCCTCCTCCTCCTCCTCCTCCTCCTCCTCCTCCTCCTCCTCCTCCTCCTCCTCCTCCTCCCCCTGCTGCTGCTGCTTGGGTATGGCTCAGGCCTTAGAGAGGCAGAGGGAATTCTCAGACGCCGGCGCGCGGGATGAGCGGGATAAGCTCAGGGATCAGGTGGTCCACCTCAAAGACACTCTGAAGGTACAGCACCTTGAAGTACTGCTGAGTGAAGGTTTCCTCATCATGACTTCAAAGAGGGCCTCCATGCACATGTCAGCAAACACTAGAACAATAGGAAGTTCTAATGGACAAAAGACTTTCTGAAAGATTATTCAGATTTATTTTGTTCGTTCTCTCCCAAATCAGAAAAATGGGATAGTGCTGTCACCTGAAGTAACCACCAATGGGGATGCAGGACAGATGATTGACGGGCCTCTCAGTGCAGACTCTACCTCCCGATTGGCTCAGCCATCTCATGGTGGGGAGAGCATGCTTGGTAAGAAAATAACCCACCGGTGCAATTGCTCATATCTGATCTCTGCTTATTTACCACCATCCTACTCAAATCATGTTGAATGATATTGTGCAGTCATGTTTTGTATTTGATTTGTCTTCTGTCATTTGGATGAATCACTGTTAGAAATGTCAGGGTTATGTTTGTGTTGCATGATGGGATACAAAACGAGGATGGTTGGCTTTCTTTTTCTTTTTTCTGACGTCATTGTTTTGCAGTATTGTCCTCCGTGGGATTATCATCATAATGTTAATTAATCCTGTTGAGTCAGTTGCTGATTCTGCATTCTAATTCAGCCGGGATCAAGGCATTGATTGTATTCTCTACAAATGGCTCCAAATTAATTCCCCTCCAGCAATCATTGAATTTCCGTGCTTGCAATCTCAGACGCTGAAGAATGGCCTGTGTTTGGCCCTCCAATCTATTCCCTGTGATCTTCCAGGCGAAGCACCAGAGATGCAGTTGGACCATGGTGAGGTGAGGAAACCAGGGGGAAGCAGACTTCTACATGAGGCTGACAACTACTCACATGACCAGGAGAGGGCAGTACTGGAGATAGACTCTTCTGACAAGTTGAACCAAGACAAGTTGAATGACAGCCTGCAGCAACAAACAGACACTGAAGCAGAGCAGTCCAAGTACTGTAACCAAGAGACCCAGGTAGATGTTGCTGCACCTGAAGAAGCCATTTTGGTGCATTTTGGTGACAAAGAGACTCAGGTTGAATATGAAGTAGAGAAACCCCAATACTGCGACACAGAAACCCTGGTGGAACCTGTTGAACTTGAGGGAGACATTTTGGTTCAAAAGGAAAATGCAGATGGTAGCGGTGACAATGGAGATGGGGTGAATCAAAGAGGATTTGAACCAGAATCTCTGGAACAGGCAGAGAATGAGGAAAACAGTGGAGAAAGTAAAAAGGAAGCTGTACCAGTAAGCAGTGGCACTGACGGACAATGTGAGGAAAACACAAACCTCGAGAATGGACGGGAAAACACAGAGCTTCTCACAGCTATGTCTACTGACTTTGAAGAACAGGACATCTCTGGCCCAACTCCCTGTGTTGAGACAGAGGCCACTCTTAGTCAAATCCAAAGTGAATCTCAAAGTGACCTGAAAGGAGAGCACACCCAGGAGTATGATCCTGGGACTAAAGATCAAGTCATTCCAGAAAACTCAAGGATCACGGAATCTGAGATGATGAAGATGATTCTGAGGATTTCTGTATCTCTAGGGGAGGCAAAGACCAGCCCAAATCCCATCTCTCAGGGATCATTAAACAAAACAGAAACAATAGGGATGAAGATGAAGAATAAACCAGGGCATCAGGCAGAGACTGGCCAAGTAACATCTACTGGAACATCTGCTGTCTCATCTACAGTCTCTATTGAACTGTTTATCTCTGAATGTCCTGACGAGGCTGGAATCAAGACAGATCAGCTCATAATAAACACGTTAAGTGAATTTGAGAAAGATGGACAGAATTCTCTAGAACTTCAGCAACATAAGAATGATCATTTCAGTACAGAAAGCTCTGTGGAAACTGTGCCAAAGATCACAGACTCTGACGGACAGAAATTATCTGAGAGGGCTGAAGAGCTGGAGTCGAGTTCAGTGGAGAGCAAGCCAGATCAGATTTGGCAGGAATCTCTATGTGGCATGAAGGAAGATGAACCAAATAACAAAGAGCTTCAGGCAAAGGAGCCCCCATCCACTCTCTCTGCCAAAACGGTAACACCTATCATAACAGAGGGGAAGACTAAACTAGACGAACAGGTGATCCCTGATTTACCAGAGAGGCTAGAGACCAGCTTAGAAATGACCTTACCAGGAGTTCAAGGTGATCAGAAGATGGATGTAGCAGAATCAAGGGAGAAACAAGGATGTACCTGTAAATGTATATGTAAACTATCCGAGAGTGATCAGGTACTGACGGAAAACTCACTGGATGTAGCTAGAACGCAGAGGATCAGCGACTCTAGTGGAGAGGTTATCTCGGACAGGACAGAGGAGGTAGAGCCCAGCCCAGACAGGATCAGGTCAGAATCACCCAGTTGTGTAGAGAGAGAAGAATGGTGCATCATTGAGGAGAACATCTATGAGGAGAATCTCCAGCAGGAAGCCATTCAGGAGGAGCAACAGACAGAACAGAGGGAGGCTTCAACAAGTTCACCAGCAGGGGGAGACAATGAGTTAAACGATGGGGACACTGGATATATAGACAGTTGTGAAGAAGCCGTTCTACTTGTGAAAAAGGAGGAAACATATCTACCTGTAGAAGAAGAACACATCAGCTCGTCACCCGGACCCTCGGCACTTGGCCAAGAGATACAGCCATTACCCGAGGCGGTGGAGGAGGAGAGAGAGCGCCCCCCAGTGGAAGAAGCCCAGAAACAGGAGAAAGGCGTAAGAAAGGGAGTAAAGGGCAATAGAAAGGGCAAAGGCAAAGATCCTTGCAAAGTAAACTAGTTGATGATCACTACTCTCAAAGTGTTATTTGATGTGTAATATACTACTGACTGGGGTAGCAGCCAGTCTCTGTGGGTTTCTTTGTTTTACTCAAAGGAATTACATGTTTTATTTAATGACTTATTTAGTGCCTTGAATAAATGAACCATGTTGAAGAGCGATTGGTTTTGTTTTATTTTGCACTATTGCACTGATTTCTGGGTTCCATAAACCTCACCAAGCTTCCATTTATGCACAGGGGACAGGATTATATTACACAACAACAATTCTGTATTGTTCATGTGTCAGGTTTTTACATGCAACATACTAGATAACAATTACATGATTAAATAGGTAATACGTGGGAGAATATATCAATCGCATGACATGTTATCTCCACTCATTTGTATGTGTCAGCTGTTTTAAACTCTTTTCATCCATACTCACAGTCCCTCCAACATACTGTACAGTATTTCAGTGGTAAGCAACTGTGTCCATATTCTCAGGTTTTCAATGAACTGCAGATTGTGATCAGTTGGGTGAAATGTTTTATAATTGCAATGAATTAAGTATATACTGTCTATTTTATATAGTCCCAGTCAAAAGTTTGGACACACCTACTCATTCCAGGGTTTTTCTTTTCTTTTTTTACAATTTTTTTACTATTTTCTACATTGTAGAATAATAGTGAAGACATCACAACTATGAAATAACACATATGGAACCATGTAGTAAAAAAGTGTTAAACAAATTAAAATATTGTTTATATTTGAGATTCTTCAAAGTAGCCACTCTTTGAATTGATGACAGCTTTGCACACTCTTGGCATTCTCTTAACCAGCGTCATGAGGTAGTCACCTGTAATGCATTTAAATGAACAGGTGTGCCATGTTAAAAGTTCATTTGTGGAATTTCTTTCCTTTTTAATGCGTTTGAGCCAATCAGTTGTGTTGTGACAAGGTTGGGGTGGTGTACAGAAGATAGCCAAATAGTTAAAGACCAAGTCCATATTATGGCAAGAACAGCTCAAATAAGCAAAGAGAAATGACAGTTCATCATTACTTTAAGACATGAAGGTCAGTCAATCCGGAAAATTTCAAGAACGTTTTACATTTCTTCAAGTGCAGTCGCAAAAACCATCAAGCACTATGATGAAACTGGCTCTCATGAGGACCGCCACAGGAAAGGAAGACCCAGAGTTACCTCTGCTGCAGATAAAAAAGTATTATTTAAGATGTTACCTTTATTTAACTAGGCAAGTCAGTTAAGAACAAATTCTTAATTTCAATGACGGCTTAGGAACAGTGGGTTAACTGCCTTGTTCAGGGGCAGAACGACAGATTTTTACCTTGTGAGCTCGTGGATTTGATCTTGCAACCTTTCAGTTACAAGTCCAACACTCTAACCACTAGGCTACCTACCACCCCGAGAATAAGTTCATTAGAGTTACCAGCCTCAGAAATTGCAGCCCAAATAGATGCTTCACAGATTTCAAGTAACAGACACATCTCAACATCAACTGTTCAGAGGAGACTGTGTGAATCAGGCCTTCATGGTTGAATTGCTGCAAAGAAACCACTACTACAGGACACCAATAATAAGAAGACTTGCTTGGGCCAAAAAACACTAGCAATGGACATTAGACTGGTGGAAATCTGTCCTTTGGTCTGATGAGTCCAAATTTGCGATTATTATTTTTTTGGTTCCAACCGCAGTGTCTTTGTGAGAAGCAGAGTAGGTGAATGGATGATCTCCGTATATGTGGTTCCCACCATGAAGCATGGAAGAGGGGGTGTGATGGTGCTTTGCCGGTGACACTGTCAGTGAATTATTTATAATTAAAGGCACACTTAACCAGCATGGCTACCACAGCATTCTGCAGTGATATGCAATCCCATCTGGTTTGCACTTAGTGGGACTATTATTTGTTTTTCAACAGGACAATGACCCATCACACCTCCAGGCTGTGTAAGGGCTATTTTACCAAGGAGAGTGATGGAGTGCGCATCCGATGACCTAGCCTCCACAATCACCCGACCTCAACCCAATTGAAATGGTTTAGGATGAGTTGGACCGCAGTGAAGGAAAAGCAGCAACAAGTGCCCAGCATATGTGGGAAATCCTTCAAGGCTGTTGGAAAAGCATTCCTCATGAAGCTGGTTGAGAGAATGCCAAGAGTGTGCAAAGCTCTCATCAAGGCAAAGGGTGGCTACTTTGAAGAATCTAAAATATAGTTTGATTTGTTTAACACTTTTTTGGTTACTACATGATTCCATATGTGTAATTTCATAGTTTTGATGTCTTCACTATTATTCTACAATGTAGAAAAAGTCTAAATAAAGAAAAACCCTTGAATGAGTAGGTGTGTCCAAACGTTTAACTGGTACTGTGTATATATATATAAAAACATCTGGGTAATTAAGTACAATGTGTTGTATCTATTAAAAAAATAATACAGATTAGAAACTAAAAAACAAGGCTGTTAATTGAACCGTGTGGTAAATGTTGCCGTGCAAAACTACTCTATTAGTGACCTCGACTACTCAAACTACCCTTTTACTAAACAACTATTAGAATTTCATGCTGTTGATTCAAAGTCAGCTGTCTGTATTGCAGAAGTCAGACTGAGGAAAATAGTTGATGAGAGGGAGAGTTTAGCTGATCAGGTGAAGAGGCTGAAGTCTCAGCTGGAGGGGAAACAGAGGAACGGGACAGAGGGTTTGAGTCCTGAGGAGGACGGACTTGAGAACGGCATGGACCCCCACATCCTCGACTTACAGAGTGAGTCACATCTCACGTTTACTAAGACAGATCTAGCCTTTTACCTGGCTGTCTCCCTAGTGTACTTTGTCAAGTGTGTGAGTGTAGTATACATTATGAAACCTATACAACATCCTTCTATCTTTATTTCTTCTTCTACAGGGGATGCCAACCGGCAAATCAGTGACCTCAAGTTTAAACTGGTGAAATCAGAACAGGAAGTCACAGCCCTGGAACAGAATGTAAGTACTGTTTTAGTTCCTAGACAGAGGAAGACCTGTATGACTATATCCATGAAACACCTGACCAATCCCATTCCTCATGGTAAACGTGAGATAATAAGCAGTATCTTGTACAGTCTGGGTTGGAGACTATTGACCATTTGCTCCACTAGGAGCTCCATGGAATATGTACAAGACTGTACAAGTCACGTGTTCAGTCTAGTATGAGGCATATCACATTTCATCCATCAATCCATTTATTCACCCCCTCATTTCTCTCTTGGCCAGATCATCCGGTTGGAGGGTCAGGTGACTCGTTACAAGTCGGCCTCTGAGAGCGCAGAGAAAGTAGAGGACGAGCTCAAAGTGGAGAAACGCAAGCTACAGAGAGAAGTAGGCTACTATAATGTCAGGTTTACAAAAACAACTAAAGAATCACAGTACCCACAAGTCATTGGGTCATATCTAGTATGTCAACCCCACATTTTTTTGCATCAAGTCTACGCCAGGTATACGTTGTTGCCTTTAGGTTGCTTCTCCCCTCTCAATCTCTAAACTTTTTCTCTCCATTCTCTCTAGCTGAGGTCTGCCCTGGACAGGATTGATGAGCTGGAGGCCAGTAACAGCCACCTGGCCAAGCGCCTGGAGAAGATGAAGGCTAATCGGAGCGCCCTATTGGCCCAGCAGTGATGTACTTATTGGTTGTCATGGCTATTTGCATCTCTGACCTCCCTATGACCTTTGAACTTTGATATATCAGGCATTGTATTAACACACACCCAGAAAATTCAAACCAAGCGAGGACTTGCTGGAGCAAAAGCTTCAATGAAACATATCCACACATATTGTAATCCCAGATTCATTCAGTGTTGTGCCCATCTGTACAGTATATCCAGTGATTCACCAAGAGACACAGAGGGAACGTGTTACTGACCCTGGGAACACTCCTCACTGACTGTGACCGAGGCTGGACTCCTCAACTAACTTGTGAAGGGGGAATATTCTGCACAAACGGACAGCAAAGAGGACCTATCCTCCTCCAATAGCTCTTAAGAGGACCTGTCCTCCTATAGCTCTTACGTCGCCCTGTGCCATGATTACCCCTAAAGCATTTCTTCCCATTAATCTCTCTCTGTTCTCTGTAACACGTGGCACTATCTCTCTGTGCTACTTGGGGTCCATGTCTGCTCCAGCAAGTTTATCCATCCAGAGGAAGAAAGACTAAAAAGGAGTGTGTTTCATGTATAATCTTCTTTTAATGTCAATATATTTTGAAGTGAAAATGGACTCTGCTCCCTCCTGTCCCCCAAGCCAAAGTCTGATGTTAATGTGTAAGGTGATGTTTATTTTTATGTTGTATATGTGTGTTTCTCGATAGGTATATGTCAAGTACATCAGATGGGTGGAAATACACGTGGCACAATATTAACTAAGCAATAAGGCCCGAGGAGGTGTGGTATATGGCCAACATACCACGGCTAAGAGCTATTTGTTGGCCAAATATCACAAACCCCGAGGTGCCTTATTGCTATTATTAACGGGTTACCAACGTAATTAGAGTAGTAAAAATACATGTTTTGTCATAACCGTGGTATACAACGGCTGTCAGCCAATCAGCTTTCAGGGCTCGAACCACCCAGTTTATAATCAGGATTATCCTATTCATCTCATTGTTTGTGCCACGTGATGAAAATTATACTGGTACTTGAGGAAAAATATCACCAGCTTTTAACGTCTGAAATACTATGTCCTCTCTTGAGCAATTTAAACGAGTCATTGGGGAACGACAATCAGTTGAATAATGTACTTCTACTGCAACAGTTGTGGAACGTATCACATCGGCTGTCGCAGTAACACCTGATGTAAATGTTCGACAATCTGACAAACCAGATCATGCAGATAAAAACATCAGTTATATTCCGACATAACGGGAAGTGTTCCCTTATTATCCTGCTCCTCAGTCTCAAGCATGTCATGCCTTTATTGAGGGGGAAGAAAGCATTGTTGTTCACTTGTGTTTTGTGCATTACGTTTCCCCTCCTACCCTCTATACTTTAGTTGAGCTCGGACATCTACTTTTTGGGGAAGTTACATCTGTTTACATGCTTTAAAACTATTGTTATTTGTCCATGAATGAAGCTAATTGTAAACATTGTGCAATATTGGAAATGTCTTTGGGAAGGTGAGGCTGTATGGTCCTTGCTTTACTTGAGAAATGTAGAGGATGTTTGAGGTAGCATTGACATGCACCACATTAAACTAATGCAAACTCTCTGCTAAAACATTATTTGTCCACATGTGAAGTTTTGTAAAAGATGCCTAACCCATTCATGATTTATGACAACCAGCAGAGGGAAAAGCCTGACGTCGTGCCACATTATAGGATGCTGAAGAGAAACAAGCAGAATTTATCTTCACTTTGGACATTCAGAACTTGACAGGGGAAAGTGTTTACACTGCCGTGTCATGTCTTTCTCCATTGTGGTGCTTTGCATGACTTTGGCAGGAGCTCACCAGAACTGAGTACCGGTGTTATAATACTGATGGTTTGTCAGGACTGATAGTTTCTGAAGCTGTGCCTAGAATGGTTTAGCTCCAACGAGTCGGGCGTGTCGGGGACCACAGTTGTTGAAAACTACCATTTTAGCTAATCCTAATTCTCCTGACCGGCTACGTTAATTATTCTCAACTGTTGCGTTAATTCTGTTGGGTAAATTCAGGGGGTCCCTCAGTTTCGTTTTCTTCCATTTAAGAAGACAGTCGGCAGGACTCTAGGTATTTGGTTTGTTAGTCCAATGACAGGACATTTGCTTGTCAGCCATCCAGTTAAAATATGCAACGTTCAAAATACAGAACTCATCCATGTATGATGCATTTTGCATCATGATACAAAACGTAGCATACAGGGATGATTTATGTATTTTGAAGTTACACGTCATGAATACTTGATGGCTGACAAGCAGCTGGAAAGGCAGCACATGCTGTATGAAGAGTCAGCTGCAATTGGAGATTAATGTAATTACCTTCTCAGCAGCAACATGTGGCTATCCACATTAAAGATACTCTGCAACAGTGCTCATTTTGATAAAAAGGCCAGGTATGTCACCATTGAGGCGATACAATGCACAAACATTGGCGTAGAAAAGGCGTATATTTTGGATTCTGGTGGGGTACGACAGTTGAACTAAACTCGAGGTATTTATAAACCCGAGATATTCTCCAAGAATCAAAATGGTGACACCATTTGAAAATAAAGGATTCTAGCATTAAGAGTTCCGGTTCTCAGATTTTGCAGTCAATAAAAATCTGCATCAATTCTGTGCATCATAAAAACAATATAAATTATAGTTCATATTACAATTGATAACTACAGCAGGAAAGCTAAAGACAATCACTTAAAATAAATAAGGGCTGGAGCAAGTTCATGACTGTAAAGGAAAGCCAAATAGCCTACTGTTAAATATTTAAAAAAAGGAAATCAGTGACTGTATAATTTACTTGTGGCATTCTTCAAGGATGGAACGTGTTTAAGCAGCACAATCAAAATTAGACTGCACAGAAAACTCTCAAAACTCATAAGGCCATAGAACCAAAAATGAGTTTGAACTAAGAGCTATGGCAGCAAGGGTTGGACTTCTACTGTGGTCAAGAAGCTTAAGGTGGGACGCCTGAACACTACAGCACAAACATTCAACTGTACATATTGTAGTGTTATTGGGTCCATAAAGCCAAACTCTAGTACCTAGCCAGCCAGTCTACGCATAAATAAATATAAAAACTCTGTGAAATAGCATGACAGGCTTCGTGGTCTACTTCCACAAGGATTATTATAGCCTAAATGACATGGTAAGACATTTAACATAAATCATAGGAAGACATCAATGGATTTCTTACATTTTATACATCATGAATAAACATAAGTTTACACTTTCTACTATTGCATGGGAGACTCATTTTGAAGACATTCAGCCTTCTGAACCAGAAGCTATTGTTGCCGGTTAACTCTTCACAGACCCAGTCCAGTTGGATCACTCCTGCAACTCGTCACAGACCCAGTCCAGTTGGATCACTCCTGCAACTCACGGAAGGGGTAGCCATCATGTTGAGGATGCTTCCCTAATATATGGTGTAGTTATTCTGGAGGAGCAGAATAAACAGTAGGTTTGGATGTTGTAACATTGTCATTGAGTGGCTGCTTACATGTTCGTTGCTGATTAACCCAATCTGAGGGACCTTCTTCATTGTGGCCTCATGCACAGCAATGGACACCTGGTCCCAAGCTTTAGTCTTCAACATCTCCACAATACCTCTGTGGGGCACAGACATTATGGTTTACATAGTCTGGACTATCCACTGAACCAACCAGACAGTTCCCATCTAGAAACAGATTATTTTTTTTCTCCCACCTTTATTTAACCAGGTAGGCTAGTTGAGAACAAGTTCTCATTTGCAACTGCGACCTGGCCAAGATAAAGCATAGCAGTTTGACACATACAGCAGAGTTACACATGGAATAAACAAAACATAATCAATAATACAGTAGAAAAAGAAAAAGTATATATTTACAGTGAGTGCAAATGAGGTAAGATGTGCAATAAATAGGCTATGGTGGCAAAGTAATTACAATATAGCAATTAAAGCACTGGAATGGTAGATGTGCAGAAGATTAATGTGCAAGTAGAGATACTGGGGTGCAAAGGAGCAAGATAAATAAATACAGATGGGCTATGTACAGGTGCAGTGATCTGTGAGCTGCTCTGACAGCTGATGCTTAAAGCTAGTGAGGGAGATATGAGTCTCCATCTTCAGTGATTTTTGCAGTTCGTTCCAGTCATTGGCAGCAGAGAACTGGAAGGAAAGGCAGCCAAAGCAGAAATTGGCTTTGGGGGTGACCAGTGAAATATACCTGCTAGAGCGCGTGCTACGAGTGGGTGCTGCTATGGTGACCAGTGAGCCGAGATAAGGCGGGGCTTTACCTAGCAGAGACTTGTAGATGACCTGGAGCCAGTGGGTTTGGCGGCGAGTATGAAGCGAGGGACAGCCAACGAGAGCATACAGGTCGCAGTGGTGGGTAGTATATGGGGCTTTGGTGACAAAACGGACGGCACTGGTAGACTGCATCCAATTTGTTGAGTAGAGTGTTGGAGGCTATTTTGTAAGGATGTCGCCGATGTCGAGGATCAGTAGGACGGTCAGTTTTACAAGGGTATGTTTGGCAGCATGAGTGAAGGATGCTTTGTTGCGAAATAGGAAGCCGATTCTAGATTTAATTTTGGATTGAGATGCTTAATGTGAGTCGAAGGAGAGTTCAGTCTAGCCAGACACCTAGGTATTTGTAGTTATCCACATATTCTATGTCGGAGCCGTCCAGAGTAGTGATGCTGGACGGGCGGGCAGGTAGTAATCGATTGAAGAGCATGCATTTAGTGGGTGAAACTGACAGTGTGAAGGCTCTTACTGGTAGTTAGTCTTCCCCATCATGGCCGTGTATGCATGCATGTCATTGTATAATTATTAGACCATGAAACGCGAGTGGTCATTTACCCGATACATATGATGTTTCCCTTTGAGCTTTGGCACCTTCATGACCTTGCAGTTGTAGTATGTATGTTCAGCAGGGACAATAAACTGCAATGGAGGATCTACTGTGTAAATACAAGCCGTGTGGCCAGTCCATTCTGTTCTAGTCACATGTTGTAGGATAAGGATACTAAATCAAATTTTATTGGTCACATGGTTAGCAGATGTTATTGTGAGTAGTGAAATGCTTGTATCTACCTCCCGTATAACCAATATTAATTCAATCTGACCCCACTTCAAGAATAAAGAGCGACTTCAAACTGATCTAGAGACATGCTCCTGCTACAGGATGTGTGAGGTCATTCTTACATTGTCCATAACAAAGTCCAGATAGTTGGTGTGCCGGGGGCTGGATCTGGGCATGAACTTGAGCAGGTGCACCTCCTTGGTCCCCCTTGTTCTGGAATGGTACTCGATGTCATCAGTTTTTTTTTTATTTCACCTTTATTTAACCAGGTAGGCTAGTTGAGAACAAGTTCTCATTTGCAACTGCGACCTGGCCAAGATAAAGCATAGCAGTGTGAACAGACAACACAGAGTTACACATGGAGTAAACAATAAACAAGTCAATAACATGGTAGGAAAAAGAGAATCTATATACAATGTGTGCAAAAGGCATGAGGTAGGCAATAAATCGAATAATTACAATTTAGCAGATTAACACTGGAGTGATAAATCATCAGATGATCATGTGCAAGAAGAGATACTGGTGTGCAAAAGAGCAGAAAAGTAAATAAATAAAAGTAGTATGGGGTGAGGTAGGTAAATTGGGTGGGTAGTTTACAGATGGACTATGTACAGCGATCGGTTAGCTGCTCGGATAGCAGATTTTTAAAGTTGTTGAGGGAGATAAGTCTCCAACTTCAGAGATTTTTGCAATTCGTTCCAGTCGCAGGCAGCAGAGAACTGGAAGGAAAGGCGTCCAAATGAGGTTTTGGCTTTAGGGATGATCAGTGAGATACACCTGCTGGAGCGCGTGCTACGGGTGGGTGTAGCCATTGTGACCAGTGAACTGAGATAAGGCGGCACTTTACCTAGCATAGCCTTGTAGATGACCTGGAGCCAGTGGGTCTGACGACGAACATGTAGCGAGGGCCAGCCGACTAGGGCATACAGGTCGCAGTGGTGGGTCGTATAAGGTGCATTAGTAACAAAACGGATGGCACTGTGATAAACTGCATCCAGTTTGCTGAGTAGAGTATTGGAAGCTATTTTGTAGATGACATCGAAGTCGAGGATCGGTAGGATAGTCAGTTTTACTAGGGTAAGTTTGGCGGCGTGAGTGAAGGAGGCTTTGTTCCGGAATAGAAAGCCGACTCTAGATTTGATTTTGGATTGGAGATGTTTGATATGAGTCTGGAAGGAGAGTTTGCAGTCTAGCCAGACACCTAGGTACTTATAGATGTCCACATATTCTAGGTCGGAACCGTCCAGGGTGGTGATGCTAGTCGGGCGTGCGGGTGCAGGCAGCGAACGGTTGAAAAGCATGCATTTGGTTTTACTAGCATTTAAGAGCAGTTGGAGGCCACGGAAGGAGTGTTGTATGGCATTGAAGCTCATTTGGAGGTTAGATAGCACAGTGTCCAGGGAAGGGCCAGGGAAGGGTGTCGTCTGCGTAGAGGTGGATCAGGGAATCGCCCGCAGCAAGAGCAACATCATTGATGTAAACAGAGAAAAGAGTCGGCCCGAGAATTGAACCCTGTGGTACCCCCATAGAGACTGCCAGAGGACCGGACAACATGCCCTCCGATTTGACACACTGAACTCTGTCTGCAAAGTAGTTGGTGAACCAGGCAAGGCAGTCATTAGAAAAACCGAGGCTATTGAGTCTGCCGATAAGAATATGGTGATTGACAGAGTCGAAAGCCTTGGCCAGGTCGATGAAGACGGCTGCACAGTAATGTTTCCTATCGATGGCGGTTATGATATCGTTTAATACCTTGAGCGTGGCTGAGGTGCACCCGTGACCGGCTCGGAAACCGGATTGCACAGCGGAGAAGGTACGGTGGGATTCGAGATGGTCAGTGATCTGTTTGTTGACTTGGCTTTCGAAGACCTTAGCTAGGCAGGGCAGGATGGATATAGGTCTGTAAGAGTTTGGGTCCAGGGTGTCTCCCCCTTTGAAGAGGGGAATGACAGCGGCAGCTTTCCAATCCTTGGGGATCTCAGATGATACGAAGGAGAGGTTGAACAGGCTGGTAATAGGGGGTGCGACAATGGCGGCGGACAGTTTCAGAAATAGGGGGTCCAGATTGTCAAGCCCAGCTGATTTGTATGGGTCCAGGTTTTCCAGCTCTTTCAGAACATCTGCTATCTGGATATGGGTAAAGGAGAAGCTGGGGAGGCTTGGGCGAGTAGCAGCGGGGGGGGCGGGGCTGTTGGCCAAGGTTGGAGTCGCCAGGTGAAAGGCATGGCCAGCCATTGAGAAATGTTTGTTGAAGTTTTCGATTATCACGGACTTATCAGTGGTGACCATGTTATCTAGCCTCAGTGCAGTGGGCAGCTGGGAGGAGGTGCTCTTGTTTTCCATGGACTTTACAGTATCCCAGAACTTTTTGGAGTTAGAGCTACAGGATGCAAATTTCTGCTTGAAAAAGCTGGCCTTTGCTTTCCTGACTGACTGCGTGTATTGGTTCCTGACTTCCCTGAACAGTTGCATATCACGGGGGCTCTTCGATGCTATTGCAGTTCGCCACAGGATGTTTTTGTGCTGGTCGAGGGCAGTCAGGTCTGGAGTGAACCAAGGGCTATATCTGTTCTTGGTTCTGCATTTTTTGAACGGAGCATGCTTGTCTAATATGGTGAGGAAGTAACTTTTAAAGAATGACCAGGCATCCTCAACTGACGGGATGAGGTCAATATCCTTCCAGGGTACCCGGGCCAGGTCGATTAGAAAGGCCTGCTCGCAAAAGTGTTTCAGGGAGCGTTTGACAGTGATGAGGGGTGGTCGTTTGACCGTGGACCCGTGGCGGATACAGGCAATGAGGCAGTGATCGCTGAGATCTTGATTGAAGACAGCAGAGGTGTATTTGGAGGGCAAGTTGGTCAGGATAATGTCTATTTTTTTTTTATTTTTTATTTATTTAACCTTTATTTAACCAGGTAGGCAAATTGAGAACACGTTCTCATTTACAATTGCGACCTGGCCAAGATAAAGCAAAGCAGTTCGACACATAGTTACACATGGAGTAAAAACAAACATATAGTCAATAATACAGTGAAAAAAATAAAATAAGTCTATATACAATGTGAGCAAGTGAGGTGAGATAAGGGAGGTGAAGGCAAACAGATATATGTATAAATAAATAAAATATAAAAAGGCCATGGAGGCGAAGTGAGTACAACACAGCAAGTAAAATAAAAACAAAAAAAACACTGGAATGGTTGGTTTGCATTGGAAGAAAGTGCAAAGTAGAGACAGAAATAATGGGGTGCAAAGGAGCAAAATAAATGAATAAATAAATACAGTAGGTAAAGAGGTAGTTGTTTGGGCTAAATTGTAGATGGGTTATGTACAGGTGCAGTAATCTATGAGCTGCTCTGACAGCTGGTGCTTAAAGCTAGTGAGGGAGATAAGTGTTTCCAGTTTCAGAGATTTTTGTAGTTCGTTCCAGTCATTGGCAGCAGAGAACTGGAAGGAGAGGCGTCCAAAGGAAGAATTGGTTTTGGGGGTGACTAGAGAGATATACCTGCTGGAGCGCGTGCTACAGGTAGGTGCTGCTATGGTGACCAGCGAGCTGAGATAAGGGGGGACTTTACCTAGCAGGGTCTTGTAGATGACCTGGAACCAGTGGGTTTGGCGACGAGTATGAAGCGAGGGCCAGCCAACGAGAGTGTACAGGTCGCAGTGGTGGGTAGTATATGGGGCTTTGGTGACAAAACGGATGGCACTGTGATAGACTGCATCCAATTTATTGAGTAGGGTTTTGGGGGCTATTTTGTAAATGACATCACCGAAGTCGAGGATTGGTAGGATGGTCAGTTTTACAAGGGTATGTTTGGCAGCATGAGTAAAGGATGCTTTGTTGCGGAATAGGAAGCCAATTCTAGATTTGACTTTGGATTGGAGATGTTTGATGTGGGTCTGGAAGGAGAGTTTACAGTCTAACCAGACACCTAGGTATTTGTAGTTGTCCACATATTCTAAGTCAGAGCCGTCCAAAGTAGTGATGTTGGACAGGCGGGCAGGAGCAGGCAGCGATCGGTTGAAGAGCATGCATTTGGTTTTACTTGTATTTAAGAGCAGTTGGAGGCCACGGAAGGAGAGTTGTATGGCATTGAAGCTCGCCTGGAGGGTTGTTAACACAGTGTCAAAAGGGCCAGAAGTATACAGAATAGTGTCGTCTGCGTAGAGGTGGATCAGAGACTCACCAGCAGCAAGAGCGACATCATTGATGTAAACAGAGAAGAGGGTCGGTCCAAGAATTGAACCCTGTGGCACCCCCATAGAGACTGCCAGAGGCCCGGACAACAGACCCTCCGATTTGACACACTGAACTCTATCAGAGAAGTAGTTGGTGAACCAGGCGAGGCAATCATTAGAGAAACCAAGGCTGTCGAGTCTGCCAATGAGGATGTGGTGATTGACAGAGTCAAAAGCCTTGGCCAGGTCAATGAATACGGCTGCACAGTATTGTTTCCTATCGATGGCGGTTACGATATCGTTTATGACCTTGAGCGTGGCTGAGGTGCACCCATGACCAGCTCTGAAACCAGATTGCATAGCGGAGAAGGTGTGGTGTGATTCGAAATGGTCGGTAATCTGTTTGTTGACTTGGCTTTCGAAGACCTTAGAAAGGCAGGGTAGGATAGATATAGGTCTGTAGCAGTTAGGGTCAAGGGTGTCCCCCCCTTTGAAGAGGGGGATAACCGCAGCTGCTTTCCAATCTTTGGGGATCTCAGACGACACGAAAGAGAGGTTGAAGAGGCTAGTAATAGGGGTGGCAACAATTTCAGCAGATAGTTTTAGAAAGAAAGGGTCCAGATTATCTAGCCCGGCTGATTTGTAAGGGTCCAGATTTTGCAGCTCATTAAGAACATCAGCTGACTGTATTTGGGAGAAAGAGAAATGGGGAAGGCTTGGGCGAGTAGCAGAGGGGAGGGCAGTGCTGTTGTCCGGGGTAGGGGTAGCCAGGTGGAAAGCATGGCCAGCCGTAGAAAATTGCTTATTGAAATTCTCAATTATAGTGGATTTGTCGGTGGTGACAGTGTTTCCTATCTTCAGAGCGGTTGGAAGCTGGGAGGAGGTGTTCTTATTCTCCATGGACTTTACGGTGTCCCAGAACTTTTTTGAATTTGTGTTGCAGGAAGCAAATTTCTGCTTGAAAAAGCTAGCCTTGGCTGTTCTAACTGCCTGTGTATATTGGTTTCTGGCTTCCCTGAAAAGTTGCATATCACGGGGGCTGTTCGATGCTAATGCAGAACGCCATAGGATGTTTGATGGTTAAGGGCAGTCAGGTCATTAGAGAACCAAGGGCTATATCTGTTCCTGGTTCTAAATTTCTTGAATGGGGCATGCTTATTCAAGATGGTGAGGAAGGCATTTTTAAAAAATGACCAGGCATCCTCTACTGACGGGATGAGATCAATATCCTTCCAGGATATCCCGGCCAGGTCGATTAGGAAGGCCTGCTCGCTGAAGTGTTTCAGGGAGCGTTTGACAGTGATGAGTGGAGGTCGTTTGACCGCTGACCCATTACGGATGCAGGCAATGAGGCAGTGATCGCTGAGATCTTGGTTGAAAACAGCAGAGGTGTATTTGGAGGGCAAGTTTGTTAGGATGATATCTATGAGAGTACCCGTGTTTACGGAATTGGGGTGGTACCTGGTAGGTTCATTGATAATTTGTGTGAGATTGAGGGCATCAAGCTTAGATTGTAGGGTGGCTGGGGTGTTGAGCATGTTCAAATTTAGGTCGCCTAGCAGCACGAGCTCTGAAGATAGATGGGGGGCAATCAGTTCACATATAGTGTCCAGAGCACAGCTGGGGGCAGAGGGTGGTCTATAGCAGGCGGCAACGGTGAGAGACTTGTTTTTAGAGAGGTGGATTTTTAAAAGTAGAAGTTCAAATTGTTTGGGAACAGACCTGGATAGTATAACAGAACTCTGCAGGCAGTCTTTGCAGTAGATTGCAACACCGCCCCCTTTGGCCGTTCTATCTTGTATGAAAATATTGTAATTGGGGATAAAAATGTCTGAATTTTTGGTGGTCTTTCTAAGCCAGGATTCAGACACGGCTAAAACATCCGGGTTGGTAGAGTGTGCTAAAGCAGTGAACAAAACAAACTTAGGGAGGAGGCTTCTAATGTTAACATGCATGAAGCCAAGGCTATTACGGTTACAGAAGTCATCAAAAGAGAGCGCCTGGGGAATAGGAGTGGAGCCAGGTACTGCAGGGCCTGGATTCACCTCTACATCACCAGAGGAACAGAGGAGAAGTAGGATAATGGTACGGCTAAAAGCTATGAGAATTGGTCGCCTAGAGCTACTAGAGCAGAGAGTAAAAGGAAGTTTCTGGGGGCGATAAAATAGTTTAAAGGAATAATGTACAGACAAAGGTATGGTAGGATGTGAATACAGTGGAGGTAAACCTAGGTATTGAGTGATGATGAGAGAGATCTTGTCTCTAGAAACATCATTGAAACCAGGTGATGTCATCGCATATGTGGGTGGTGGAACTGATAGGTTGGATATGGTATAGAGAGCAGGGCTAGAATCTCTACAGTGAAATAAGCCAATAAACACTAACCAGAACAGCAATGGACAAGGCATATTTACATTAAGGAGAGGCATGCTTAATCGAGTGATCAGTAAGGGTCCAGTGAGTAGAGGTTGGTAGGGGCTGGCCGGGTATATGGCTATCGGTAGCAGCATAGGATGGAGGTCTGTTTGTAGATACCTCGTGCGTTTCCGTCGGTAGGTTCCGTGTAGTGGGGTTTTGTTCAGATAGCAGCCGATAGGACAGCTAACGATTAGCGGGCTTCAGGTGAGCGTTCAGGTAACGTCGGGACGGATTTGCCGGTTGGATACATCCCTCGGGCAGATAACGTCGGCAGTCAGTCGTGAAGGCCCGGTGGGGTTCCGTATCTGCAGCAGCAACAAAAGAAACGGGTCCGGATGGTGATGGAACTCCTCAGCTGGCTAGCTCCAGCATGATTTGAGTTTGCTCCGGGGTCGACGTAAGCCAATAGTCACACGGTATGCAGCTAGCTAGCTGCGAAATCAAGGTGCAAGTGTCCAGAGCCTGCGGTTGGAATCCGGGGAAACTGGGAGAAAAAAAGTCCCGGAATGCTCCGGTCCGAGTCGCGTTGCACAAAAGTGCCGGTAGATTATCGAGCTAAAGGAATAGCTGATGACCGCAAAACGTGGGCAGCTGAAACACCAACGCTAGCTAGCAAACCGGCTAATTTCGGGGCAGCTACAGATTAGCTTCTGGCTAGCTATCGGAGTAGCTTCTGGTTAGCTATCAGGCTAGCTTCTGAATTAGCCCCTGGCTATCTTCCACGATGGATTTTCAGATTGAGGTAAATATTACTTATTGTAATTGGTGAAGCGGGTTGCAGGAAAGCTTTTGCAGGAAAGCTTTTGTAGTTGAGTTCTTGGATAATAAAATAAATAAAAGATATGTGAAGAAAAGGTGTAAATATATATATATATATACAGGACACGACAAGACAATACGGAAAAGACGTCTGAACTGCTAAGCCACCTTGGAGAGAATATTAGGGTGCCCATGTTTACGGATTTAGGGTTGTACCTGGTGGGTTCCTTGATGATTTGTGTGAGATTGAGGGCATCAAGCTTAGATTGTAGGACTGCCGGGGTGTTAAGCATATCCCAGTTTAGGTCACCTAACAGAACAAACTCTGAAGCTAGATGGGGAGCGATCAATTCACAGATGGTGTCCAGGGCACAGCTGGGAGCTGAGGGGGGTCGGTAGCAGGCGGCAACAGTGAGAGACTTATTTCTGGAGAGATTAATTTTTAAAATTAGAAGTTCGAACTGTTTGGGCATAGACTTGGAAAGTATGACAGAACTTTGCAGGCTATCTCTGCAGTAGATTGCAACTCCTCCCCCTTTGGCAGTTCTATCTTGACGGAAAGTGTTATAGTTGGGTATGGAAATCTCAGAGTTTTTGGTGGCCTTCCTAAGCCAGGATTCAGACACGGCAAGGACATCAGGGTTGGCAGAGCGTGCTAAAGCGGTGAGTAAGGCAAACTTAGGGAGGAGGCTTCTGATGTTGACATGCATGAGGCCAAGGCTTTTTCGATCACAGAAGTCAACAAATGAGGGTGACTGGGGACATGCAGGGCCTGGGTTTACCTCCACATCACCCGAGGAACAGAGGAGTAGTAGGATGAGGGTGCGGCTAAAGGCTATCAAAACTGGTCGCCTAGAGCGTTGGGGACAAGGAATAAAAGGAGCAGATTTATGGGCGTGGTAGAATAGATTCTGGGCATAATGTGCAGACCAGGGTATGGTGGGACACGGGTACAGCGGAGGCAAGCCCAGGCACTGGGTGATGATAAGAGAGGTTGTATCTCTGGACATGCTGGTCTCAATGGGTGAGGTCACCGCATGTGTGGGGGGGTGGGACAAAGGAGGTATCAGAGGTATGGAGAGTGGAACTACGGGGTCCATTGCAAACCAAAACAATGATAACTAGCCTGAACAACAGTATGCAAGGCATATTGATATTTGAGAGAGACATACAATAAGGCATAAAGTGATTGCAGGTCATGATTGGGAGAGCTAGCTAAAACAGCAGGTCAGATAACAGCAGCTAGTCAGCTAACACAGCAACAGAAGGTAAAAATGGCGACGACTGGGCAGAGAGGATCGGATTAACTACACACAGATCCTGAGTTAAGGCACAGAGCCGACAGATAAAACACAAATAAACAGAATGGAGTACCGTGAATTAATGGACAGTCAAGCAGGCATCAGCTATGTAGCCAAGTGATCATAGTGTCCAGGGGGCAGCCGTAGATGGAGTAGTGAGGCCTCCACTAAGCTAGCCCGCGGCGTTTAAAGTTAGTAGCCCGGGGGGGTGGTCTGCTCAGACGGAGGGGGTCTGCTCAGACGGAGGCCGGTTGAGGGCACAGCGGATGGGGTATTTGTCTGCAGACCAGACGTGGTCGTGTCGACAGAGAATCCAAGCCGGATGGCGGTGGCGAAAGAGAGGTTGTGAGTTGTAGAATTGTGTTTGCTAACTGGTGCTAGCTTCGTGATTCAGACAGCTAGTCATGGGTAGCAAGCTAGCAGAAGATGGAGGTCTGTTTTTAGCCACGCCGTGCAATTCCGTCGGTAGATTAGTGGGGTTCGGTGTGGTAGAGGGGACCAATCCAATTGTCAAAATAGTTATAGTGGCCTAAGAAGATTGTTCGATAGACCTGTTCAGATAGCAGCCGATATGCTCAAGACAGCTAACAATTAGCGGGCCGCAGTTAGTATATGGACGTTCAGGTTACGTTGCAATGGAGGGGCCGGTTGAAATACTCCCTCGGGCAGATAACGTCGGTATCCTAGTCGTGAAGGCCCGGTGGGGCTCCGCATCGGCAGTAAAACGGGTCCGGATAGGTGATTGTAGCCCAGGAGTGGCTGATGGAACTCTTCAGCTGGCTAGCTCCGGGATAATTGGTGTTTGCTCCGGAATTGATGTTAGCCGATAGTCACTCGGATAGCAGCTAGTTAGCTGCAAGATCCAGGTGTAAATGTCCAGAGCTTGAGGTAAAAATCCGGGGATATGGAGAGAAAATAGGTCTGGTATGCTCTGGTCTGAGTAGCGTTGTACAAAACTGGCAATAGTTTTCCGAGCTAAAGGATAGCTGATGAGCGCTAGCTGTGGTTAGCTGAACTACTAACGTTAGCTTGTGAGCTGGCTAACTTCTGGTTAGCTTCTGTTGTAGATTTCGGATACGAGGTGAATAATACTTTTAAGAAAAAAAAAACAGATCCGTACCACATTTGGTGAGGTGGGTTGCAGGAGAGTGTTTTGAAGTTGAGTTAAGAAAAGAATATATATATAAAAAGATATGCGAAGAAAAATATATAAAATGTATATACACGGGACAAGACGAGGACAATGGACATCTGACTGCTACGCCATCTTAGATATACGTAGGCATAGATCAGCTTCACTGGACTGTCCTATGAGAGGGATAGAATACCTCCAGTCACAATACATACAAGCACAGGTGAACAAAATGACAGGTTGACTACGTGAAGAAAAAGCCTCAAATGCAGGAGACACTAACTACATAATGTTGAGACATTAAAAGTTACACCCCATTGTCTTTTTCGTTGTTTAAAAAAAAAAAAAAAAAAAAACTTTTTCATGATATCCAAGGGGGTAGTTATGATCTTGTCTCATCACAACGGGCTCAGGAGAGGCGAAGGTCGAGTCATACGTCCTCTGAAACATGACCCACCAAGCCGCGCTGCTTCTTAACCCGGAAGCCAGCCGCACCAATGCTATTTTCACTTAGATTTGTGAATCCTCTGGGAACCATAGAGGGTTAGGACAGTTTTAAAGTTTGCTGGACTCCGTGTTTAAGCCATTGTTCTAAATCCCTGATTTGTGGTAATTTAATCTAAGTGAAAATAATCAGTAGGTGGATGTAAATGAGTCTCCAGAGAAACCGGCATTGAACCTCAGGAATGGTCATAGGTGCAGATCCCATTTCTCAGGGGTGTGAGCTACTTTCTGGCCTCTTGGGGAATGATACTTTGGCCCACCCTCACATCCAAATTTTGCTCCATTTAAGGAAAAGTGAAACAATTCTCAAAACAGGCTTTAGGTTGTATAGATATTTTTAAACAAACCTTGTGAATAGAAAGTCTATAACAAGGGAACATGATTGTCCTCTTCAATCCTGAACACTTTCAGCACATATTACTTGTTAAGAGTCTGAAACAGTTGACTCACGGTGATGTGGAAGTCTTCCTGGTCACATGACTGGATGGCCCTCCAGAAGGTCATGGTGGTTTGACCATCTGCCTCAATCAGGGACAGGAGGGTGTAGGTCTGTTTCTCATCCACCAGGGGAAACCCATTCCCTGTGGCATGATAATCCTGAAGGAGGAACACACTGATGTTACCTGGACTCTTTATAGAACTTAATAGTTGTAATAATGTTTTATTATACTTCATTGTTGTGGATTCTTTAAAACATTCACATCAATGAGGTTGTTGAGGAGAGGACGCTCATAATAATGGCTGCAAACACATGGAAATGTTTGATACCATTCCACGTTTCCCCCCAGCCATTACCACAAACCAGAACCCCTAGAACAAAATCAATCGTTAGGTTTTAGTATACTTCCATGCTGTGGAGTTTCCATCCCTTGTCTAAAACATTCATATGTAACTTTAAAGAATAATTTGATCTTCCAAAGGTTAGGGAGGTGTTGAACACCACACAATTAGATGATAATTACTACTACAACTGTTAACACTTTACTGTTACAGTAGGCCTAGCCTGCTTCTAAGACCTAAAATAACTAACGTTACTCCCATGTGAAAAACACCACTGATAAGGTTGTGTCTAATAGCAATGATTACGGATTTAAATACCTTGAAGTAGTTGCTATCGTCCGATCCCGCCAATAACTATATCTGCTCCAGCCATGCCTCCGTTTGGGCTCAACCCGAATCCCACCCAGCCAGTGGTTTTCACGGTCAGCTGGAACGTGATAGTGTCCTGGACATCACTGAACCCCCACTTCAAGTTGACGTTGTTCTGCGGGTCAAGGTGCGCCATGAAGGGCATAGGGGTGTCCTGCTGTGCCCCGGTCCCTGGAGTCCAAGCCAGGAGAAAAATATATGGATCATACTCAGTCACTCAGTTAGACCCTGAGACCTCGACCCGCTGAGCGACAAACACTCCCAAAGAAACAGCTATTTACGGCACACCGCTTTGCTTCTGCTCGCCACTGACCGAATACCCGTAGCTACTTGCGTTCTAAATAGTATGCGAAAATAGAACGTTTTATAGTTAGTGAAATTGCGAAAATTGAGGCCAGATGTGTTTGAATAAGAGCAGCGGGGAGGGCTATACAAAATGCGCAAATACGGGAAACAGGGCAATCGTGTCTCCCTTCTCTGATTAGCAGCTATTGCCAAAAGCAAGTGGGGTGCGTTTAGTTCGTTTCAATGTTTGCTACGTTGCATGACGGTTTGAACGGAAAGAAACGTGAGTATCTTAGTATCCAGCTGCAGCCCCGCAGCAGCCTGTGACTAAACTAGCCTGTCACAAACTAGCCTGTCACTACAACCTATCACTTTTTCTTGCTCCCTTTCATTTACTCCTTTCCTAGCTTCCTTTCCTTCTTCCTTTTCTTTACTCACTATTGGCTGTGGTTAATCCCTACCACATTAACTGCTTTCCTCACTCCCTGTCCTTATTTCCTAGCTCTCTTTCTTTTCCTCCTTTCCTTGCTCCCTTTCCTCATTTCTTAGCTTCCTTTCCTCCTTTCCTAATTTCCTTTACTAGCACAATTTCCTCTCCTCCTTCCCTTTCCCCCTTTCATTGTTTCCTTGCTCCCTTTCATTTCCTCCTTTCCTTTACTGTCTACTGCCGGTAGTTAATCCCCACCACATACATTCGTTCATTTTCCTACAGTCTGCCTCCTCCTCTGATTAGCTGATTGTAAACTGTTGTCAAACACACCTGGGTCTCAATTTGCCTACTGTACAATTGTCTATATCCTCACACCCAAAAAGTATGGGCATTTGGACATGGCCAGTCAGTGAGTGTGAATCAGAATCATAGCGGTTCTCCGTAGCTATCTGTTTATCTGCTTAGCCGTAGCTAGCTGTTTATCTGCTTAGCCGTAGCTAGCTGTTTATCTGCTTAGCCGTAGCTAGCTGTTTATCTGCTTAGCCGTAGCTAGCTGTTTATCTGCTTAGCCGTAGCTAGCTGTTTATCTGCTTAGCCGTAGCTAGCTGTTTATCTGCTTAGCCGTAGCTAGCTGTTTATCTGCTTAGCCGTAGCTAGCTGTTTATCTGCTTAGCCGTAGCTAGCTGTTTATCGGCTTAGCCGTAGCTAGCTGTTTATCTGCTTAGCCGTAGC